>NC_139644.1:40730790-40790790 GCF_964638095.1 Poromitra crassiceps | reverse complement strand
TGAAAAACATGGTAAATACTGTCCATCATCAACCAAACATGGCAACCGTCTCCCAGATGCAGACGCACAGCCTTGGAGACATGATTTCAGTGAGTGTATCAATCCTTTTTTGTAATAGTACTTTTTGAAAAAAAAAACAGCACATTTTAACAAACCGTAATAATACTGATAACCGTGATAATTTCGGTCACTATAATCGTGATATGAATTCTTCCTATCGTCCCGTCTCTATTTTGGGGTGATTACTGGGGCTGTCCCGAATACCATTTTTAGAGTGTGGACGCTTCACGGAGATAAAAGCGGCCAAGCTGCGTATGCGAGCTGCAGGACGGGCGAGAGCGAAGGAATCGAGCGCGCGTTAGTACATTCAACTTTTTCTAATAAAATGGGCTAAGAAATTCATAACACAAAGTGAGACGTGAGCTGTCAATCTTAGTCAGTGTTTACATGCCTGGTGGGCCCGCCAGGCCAATGACGCCCCCGCCAGGCCAGATTTTTTTTTTTTTTTTTTTTTTTTTTTTCCCCTGCTCTCCCCAAAATTTCAATAAACCTTTATGGCATATTATTACAATACAACAATACTGGTGTTGACAGTAATAGAAGATGCCAAATCATTCAAAACAATAAGCATTTTGCTTTTAGGAGCATTGTGCCAGTGTGCTGCGCTGTTCCAAAACGTGTCAACGTGTGTCGTTGCCTGGGAAACGCACATCCCATAATACAACTGTTCGCATCGCATCCCATAATAGTATGATGATACTTGGGATGCCATTGCGAACATAGATGCAAACAGGTTAGCTAAAAGTTTAGCGTCGCCAGCGAGGGCCCCCACCGTTGCGGTCGGGGTATTTGAGGAGTTTCGAGATCCCTCCAGGCCTGACGTTTTTTTCTAGGGGAAACACTGTTAGTTAAAACCAGAAAACATCCAAGTTTCTTTCTGTGCAGAAGGACAGTGATGGACACGTTCTCCTTTATAAC
This sequence comes from Poromitra crassiceps, assembly GCF_964638095.1. NCBI lineage: Eukaryota > Metazoa > Chordata > Actinopteri > Beryciformes > Melamphaidae > Poromitra > Poromitra crassiceps. Next base: position 40,789,812 of record NC_139644.1, on the reverse strand, counting down.
AATAAAAAGCCTGTATTCAATTACGATCAAATGGCATGAGCACATAAATAATGAATGTAGGCAGCCTATAATGTGATCAGGCCGTTGAAAGGTGCCTAGCCAATCACTGATGACCTATTTAGCGTGTCTATTGGCCGATTACCATCAGTGGCTGATTGCTCAGTGCATCCCTAACAGCAGTGCTGGATATACATAAATAAACAGCAGTAATGGAATTATTACCGTGAACAGTAAACAGGATAAAGTGTCTTTACGCCTCGGTGTCTCAGCTAAACTGAAGACTAACAGTAAACAGGATAAAGTGTCTTTACGCCTCGGTGTCTCAGCTAAACTGAAGACTAACAGTAAACAGGATAAAGTGTCTTTACGCCTCTGTGTCTCAGCTAAACTGAAGACTAACAGTAAACAGGATAAAGTGTCTTTACGCCTCTGTGTCTCAGCTAAACTGAAGACTAACAGTAAACAGGATAAAGTGTCTTTATGCCTCGGTGTCTCAGCTAAACTGAAGACTAACAGTAAACAGGATAAAGTGTCTTTATGCCTCGGTGTCTCAGCTAAACTGAAGACTAACAGTAAACAGGATAAAGTGTCTTTACGCCTCGGTGTCTCAGCTAAACTGAAGACTAACAGTAAACAGTATAAAGTGTCTTTACGCCTCGGTGTCTCAGCTAAACTGAAGACTAACAGTAAACAGGATAAAGTGTCTTTATGCCTCGGTGTCTCAGCTAAACTGAAGACTAACAGTAAACAGGATAAAGTGTCTTTATGCCTCTGTGTCTCAGCTAAACTGAAGACTAACAGTAAACAGGATAAAGTGTCTTTATGCCTCGGTGTCTCAGCTAAACTGAAGACTAACAGTAAACAGGATAAAGTGTCTTTATGCCTCGGTGTCTCAGCTAAACTGAAGACTAACAGTAAACAGGATAAAGTGTCTTTATGCCTCTGTGTCTCAGCTAAACTGAAGACTAACAGTAAACAGGATAAAGTGTCTTTATGCCTCTGTGTCTCAGCTAAACTGAAGACAAACAGTAAACAGGATAAAGTGTCTTTATGCCTCGGTGTCTCAGCTAAACTGAAGACTAACAGTAAACAGGATAAAGTGTCTTTATGCCTCTGTGTCTCAGCTAAACTGAAGACTAACAGTAAACAGGATAAAGTGTCTTTATGCCTCGGTGTCTCAGCTAAACTGAAGACTAACAGTAAACAGGATAAAGTGTCTTTATGCCTCAGTGTCTCAGCTAAACTGAAGACTAACAGTAAACAGGATAAAGTGTCTTTATGCCTCTGTGTCTCAGCTAAACTGAAGACTAACAGTAAACAGGATAAAGTGTCTTTATGCCTCTGTGTCTCAGCTAAACTGAAGACTAACAGTAAACAGGATAAAGTGTCTTTATGCCTCGGTGTCTCAGCTAAACTGAAGACTAACAGTAAACAGGATAAAGTGTCTTTATGCCTCGGTGTCTCAGCTAAACTGAAGACTAACAGTAAACAGGATAAAGTGTCTTTATGCCTCGGTGTCTCAGCTAAACTGAAGACTAACAGTAAACAGGATAAAGTGTCTTTATGCCTCTGTGTCTCAGCTAAACTGAAGACTAACAGTAAACAGGATAAAGTGTCTTTACGCCTCGGTGTCTCAGCTAAACTGAAGACTAACAGTAAACAGGATAAAGTGTCTTTATGCCTCGGTGTCTCAGCTAAACTGAAGACTAACAGTAAACAGGATAAAGTGTCTTTATGCCTCGGTGTCTCAGCTAAACTGAAGACTAACAGTAAACAGGATAAAGTGTCTTTATGCCTCGGTGTCTCAGCTAAACTGAAGACTAACAGTAAACAGGATAAAGTGTCTTTATGCCTCTGTGTCTCAGCTAAACTGAAGACTAACAGTAAACAGGATAAAGTGTCTTTACGCCTCGGTGTCTCAGCTAAACTGTCCTCCACATAAGGGGAATCAGAGCGTGTCCAGGTTATTGTGCACTGGATGTGTTGTTTTCAGTGAGGTGCTGTGAGGTCAGTGACTGGGTTGTAGGGCTGGCACGGATCAGAAAACCCACGGATCGGATCGCGTGACGGATTTTGAGCCACGGATCACGGATTTTTCGGATCAGCAAACAAATATATATATCAGATTTTTTCTCTCAAAATTTGATTTTCGATTAGATTTTTTTAATACTATTATAATTCTCTAACCATTTGTTGCCCTGCACAGCTCAAAAAATATTTTTTTGTCATAAGTGACACAATGTAGCTTTTACTCTGAAGGCAGAACGACCCAACTTCCTGTTTTAGGTGGCACTGCTATGCCTAACTTCGTGGCTGTTGCTTGCACCAGCCACATGACACGGGTACAGACCTACAGACCAGACCGCAGGTCAGTCTGGAAATATAATGTTGATGCTACGTTAAGCTACTCAGTGGCCCCACGTGTTGTTTTGTTATGTGTCCTAAGGCAACATTTCACCGTCCGGTAATAATGTGTTTGTGAAACGTGTGCGCGCGCGTGTGTGTGTGTGTGTGTGTGTGTGTTGTGGCTCTCGTTATCTGACTTGTGCAGCCCGCAGCACGCTGATCGCATTCCTGTGCTTTTTCAGAGGTGTTGAAATAAGTTTGTGTGACGCTGTCTTTAGTAGCCACTAGCCACAGCCTTCAGACATACTTTACAGCAGCGACAAGGGATGAGGAAGCTCACTTGTGCTTGCCATGATTATGCCTGTCTGTGTCTGGCTGCGCTGGGCGTTCTCATACACTAACGTTAAACGTTAAATGAAACGAAAGGGGGGGGGGGGGGGGGGTCCGCGGACCATTGACGTTCCGAACCGCGTTCCGAACCGTGGGGGCTGATCCGTACGGGTCACGGATTATCCGTGATCCGTACCAGCCCTAGTGGGTTGGCACTTGGCACTAGGCGGTATTTGATGATGAGAGAATGAGACATTGCCTGTTGGCTAGGGATGCACCGATCCACATTTTTTCACTTCCGATCCGATTCCGATACCTGAATTTGGATATCTGCCTGATACCGATATTATTCCGATACCGATATTTTTCTTGAATATACAGTATAGGCAAAGATTTGGCCAATTAAAGATTTTTCTTTTTTTAATATACCTTGCAAAAAGCAGACAAAATTAAGAAAATATACAAGGCAAAGAAGGATACTATTATACATGGGCAAATTACGGCCCGTGCTGGAATTGCATTTTTTTTTTTTCGATTCGTGAATTATGTCAGTATCGGCACCCGATACCGATATTGGATCGGATCGGTCCCATCCCTACTTTTGGCACATGAAAACACCACACACTTTTGACATGCATAGTTATCTTTTAAATTGACAAAATGTAAAGTGTACCCCGTGGCACAATTCAAACGGGATCTAAAAAGTAACGTCTGTGTCTGTCAGTCTCCCTGGGTTCATATGCTTTTGGTGTGCCTTTAAAAGCCCTCCATATCGACTTGTAGGCTGTTTAACTAAAAGCCCTCCATATCGACTTGTAGGCTGTTTTACTAAAACCCCTCCATATCGACTTGTAGGCTGTTTTACTAAAACCCCTCCATATCGACTTGTAGGCTGTTGCACCTACTGGATATAGCTCGTTCACTTGAGAATTGGACAGGGCCTATATATCAAACTGATGTGACAGGGTTATTTAAGGAAAAACAATCACAAATTAACACAAATGAATGCTTTTCTGAAAGTATAATACGCCTTATGATGATCACTGATTAGAGGTCAGAGTTCACCCTCCTACATTACTGACGGCGAGTGAAGTGGTCTGAAAGAGACTTCACGAAAACACGCAATGTCATGACAGAGAGAGTACCTGTTCAACCAAGGGAGGGATGGAGAGCTAGAGAAGAAGAGGATAGATTGATGATGGAGAGAGAGAGAGAGAGAGAGAGAGAGAGAGAGAGAGAGAGAGTATATGGATGTGCTGACTCATTCTGACCCTTCTCCCTGCTTCACCAGCGGCAACGTGTGGGTATTTATACTTTTGGCGTAGGCCGTTCAGCCCCCTTATATAAGCCCTGACACACACACACACACACACACACACACACACACTCACACACTCACTCACTCACTCACTTTAAGGGGAGCTGAGCGTTTTGTTCAGGTTGACTCTTGTTCTCGACTCATGCTCTTCTTCTTCTTCTTCTTCATCATCTTCTGCATCTTCTCCTCCTGTCTTTCCATGCGTTTGTTCTTCTCTGAGTGGTCACACAGGTTCCTCTCTGTCTTTAGAGCCCGTAGGAAGAGTGAAGAAGCAGAATGAAAAGCCTGCAGTCTGGCTCCCAGACCTTTCTCCACACTGTTTTAACAGCGTGCCAGGTCTGCGAGACGATGTTTCCCAGTCTGTCAGAAAGCCAGTCAAGACGTCAATAAAATACTCAAGCTAGCCAGTCCATTAGGTAGGTAGCCAGTCACTCATTCAGTTTGCCAGCCAATCAGTCAGACAGGCAGACAGGTAGTGATGTAGTCAAAGTCCAGGCAGGCAGTCAGCAGTGTTTCCCATTCATTGATACATTTATGGTGCACCGCCACAAGAGCATTTTGACCGCTGCAACAGATGTTGACAGAGTTTTCCCCCCCCTCTCAAAACTCCACATTGACCCACTGTCTCTCTCTCTCTCTCTCTCTCTCTCTCTCTCAAACACACAGGAGAGCAGAGTGATGATTGAGCGATATCAGGGCCAATCAGAGGCAGAGTAGAATGGGTTAGATGTCGTTTTCAAGACACGTGATCGATTAAATGCATTGTCATTCGTTGTGGGGGAGGCGGCCGCCTCTCCTTGGAGCCTTGGAGCCGCAGCCAGGAGAATCACACATCACAGTCAGGAGAATCACACATCACAGTCAGGAGAATCACACATCACAGTCAGGAGAATCACACATCACAGTCAGTAGAATCACACATCACAGTCAGGAGAATCACACATCACAGTCAGGAGAATCACACATCACAGTCAGTAGAATCACACATCACAGTCAGTAGAATCACACATCACAGTCAGGAGAATCACACATCACAGTCAGGAGAATCACACATCACAGTCAGTAGAATCACACATCACAGTCAGGAGAATCACACATCACAGTCAGTAGAATCACACATCACAGTCAGGAGAATCACACATCACAGTCAGTAGAATCACACATCACAGTCAGGAGAATCACACATCACAGTCAGGAGAATCACACATCACAGTCAGTCAGGAGAATCACACATCACAGTCAGGAGAATCACACATCACAGTCAGTCAGGAGAATCACACATCACAGTCAGGAGAATCACACATCACAGTCAGTCAGGAGAATCACACATCACAGTCAGGAGAATCACACATCACAGTCAGTCAGGAGAATCACACATCACAGTCAGGAGAATCACACATCACAGTCAGGAGAATCACACATCACAGTCACTGTGCAGACTGAGCAGCCCTTCAACGCATACATGAAACAACATTCTCTTTTAGAAGAACGGAGTGGAGCCAAAGTCACTCCCTCTTCAGGCATATGCAGCATAGGAACCAAGGGATTTCATCCGCCATTCATTTTCCCACCTACATTTCGTAAAATGCTTGTAAAAATTGTTTTACTTGGTCACACCAAGTGATTCAGCTATATTTAGAATAAGAGACCACAAAAAATACCACATCAAAAATAAAATTGATACATTTTATTTATTTTTTATTTTTGGTTATCATGTATTCCATGTATGGCTTTACACAAAATATGGGGAAACATACATCTGCCACATTCATTTAATGATCCAAATGAGGTGTCTATTCTGTATAAAACAACCCAATTAAGGGAACATCACTGTTGTACATCTTGTGTATAACAGTGATATTTCATATACAGTATAATTGTTATACATTTTTTTGGCTGCGAGACAAACAAACACCACAACTCAAAATCCTGTGGGAAACACTGACTCAGTCATCTAGTTAATTACTCAGCCAGCCAGTCAGCCAGCCAGCCAGCCAGTCAGTCCCAGGGATATACAGGGTACTCTAACTGCCTGCAAATTATAGTGTGTGTAGAATTGTAACAGTTTAGTCTGCAGAGTAAACTTCCAACAGACAACACGAAGGCTAAATTGAAGTTGTCCGTGCATCAACTGTTTCATATCTCCACGCCACGGACATGTTGTCCATGTTATCATGATGGCCTACTGGCAGATGCAGACATAAATACAATACTTTTCAAAATGTTCACGTTCACTGGACAAAATAAGAAAACGACTTCAACTTTGCTTGTGTAAAACATGCATTTTTTTTTTTTTATGTAACATTTTCATCCTACTTAAAAAGGCTTAGAAGATGCTCGCCTCAGGTTAGGACGTCATTCTATTGGTCAGCAGAAATGTTTCGGGACGATACCGACATTTCATTTTAAAGCCTTTATTGATCGATATCGATGATGTGCCGAATCTGCCGATATCATTGTGCATCCTTTTGTGTGTGTGTGTGTGTGTGTGTGTGTGTGTGTGTGTGTGTGTTTTAGCATAGAACCAGGGCACTGAATCTGACTGTGTCTAAATCTGGGCCATCACTGTACTGTACAGCTTGTCACTCTTTCGCTCTCTCTCTCTCTCACACACACACACACACACACACACACACACACACACACACACACACACACACACACACACACGCATGTTGGCACCTCATTAGAGGAAAGAGCTGTGTACCAAATCAATGTTGTGCCAACACGTTACAGTATGAACACAGGAACAAGGAGGAGGGAGGAGGACAACCCGTCACCAGAATAACATGTTGGCATTGTATGTTTCTGCAATCCAGAAACAAAACATTGCTTCATTTGAAAAGCTCGCTGCCGTTCCTGTTAAACGCCAATAAAACAACTTGAACTACTTTGCTGATGTTTAGGCAAGTAAAACAACTTTCAGGCCTCCAGACCATTTTGGTCGCACATGCGCCCCAAAATCTGGCCAGTACAACTAAACAATTTCATTGGTCGCACCAGTGCACCTGACACTGTCGAGGTCTGTCTCGTCATTGATAACGATGATATGATTCAACATGTGTTGCTGGATATGGAAAGACCACAGACTGAGGCAGAGCGAGGGCTATAGGTGGAGAGATGATATGGATAGACCGCAGACTGAGGCAGAGCGAGGGCTATAGGTGGAGAGATGATATGGATAGACCGCAGACTGAGGCAGAGCGAGGGCTATAGGTGGAGAGATGATATGGAAAGACTGCAGACTGAGGCAGAGCGAGGGCTATAGGTGGAGAGATGATATGGATAGACCGCAGACTGAGGCAGAGCGAGGGCTATAGGTGGAGAGATGATATGGAAAGACCGCAGACTGAGGCAGAGCGAGGGCTATAGGTGGAGAGATGATATGGATAGACTGCAGACTGAGGCAGAGCGAGGGCTATAGGTGGAGAGATGATATGGATAGACCGCAGACTGAGGCAGAGCGAGGGCTATAGGTGGAGAGATGATATGGATAGACCGCAGACTGAGGCAGAGCGAGGGCTATAGGTGGAGAGATGATATGGATAGACCGCAGACTGAGGCAGAGCGAGGGCTATAGGTGGAGAGATGATATGGATAGACCGCAGACTGAGGCAGAGCGAGGGCTATAGGTGGAGAGATGATATGGATAGACCGCAGACTGAGGCAGAGCGAGGGCTATAGGTGGAGAGATGATATGGATAGACCGCAGACTGAGGCAGAGCGAGGGCTATAGGTGGAGAGATGATATGGAAAGACTGCAGACTGAGGCAGAGCGAGGGCTATAGGTGGAGAGATGATATGGATAGACCGCAGACTGAGGCAGAGCGAGGGCTATAGGTGGAGAGATGATATGGATAGACTGCAGACTGAGGCAGAGCGAGGGCTATAGGTGGAGAGATGATATGGATAGACCGCAGACTGAGGCAGAGCGAGGGCTATAGGTGGAGAGATGATATGGATAGACCGCAGACTGAGGCAGAGCGAGGGCTATAGGTGGAGAGATGATATGGATAGACCGCAGACTGAGGCAGAGCGAGGGCTATAGGTGGAGAGATGATATGGATAGACCGCAGACTGAGGCAGAGCGAGGGCTATAGGTGGAGAGATGATATGGAAAGACCGCAGACTGAGGCAGAGCGAGGGCTATAGGTGGAGAGATGATATGGATAGACCGCAGACTGAGGCAGAGCGAGGGCTATAGGTGGAGAGATGATATGGAAAGACCGCAGACTGAGGCAGAGCGAGGGCTATAGGTGGAGAGATGATATGGAAAGACCGCAGACTGAGGCAGAGTGAGGGCTATAGGTGGAGAGATGATATGGATAGACCGCAGACTGAGGCAGAGCGAGGGCTATAGGTGGAGAGATGATATGGAAAGACCGCAGACTGAGGCAGAGCGAGGGCTATAGGTGGAGAGATGATATGGAAAGACCGCAGACTGAGGCAGAGCGAGGGCTATAGGTGGAGAGATGATATGGATAGACCGCAGACTGAGGCAGAGCGAGGGCTATAGGTGGAGAGATGATATGGAAAGACCGCAGACTGAGGCAGAGCGAGGGCTATAGGTGGAGAGATGATATGGAAAGACCGCAGACTGAGGCAGAGCGAGGGCTATAGGTGGAGAGATGATATGGAAAGACCGCAGACTGAGGCAGAGCGAGGGCTATAGGTGGAGAGATGATATGGATAGACCGCAGACTGAGGCAGAGCGAGGGCTATAGGTGGAGAGATGATATGGAAAGACCGCAGACTGAGGCAGAGCGAGGGCTATAGGTGGAGAGATGATATGGATAGACCGCAGACTGAGGCAGAGCGAGGGCTATAGGTGGAGAGATGATATGGAAAGACCGCAGACTGAGGCAGAGCGAGGGCTATAGGTGGAGAGATGATATGGAAAGACCGCAGACTGAGGCAGAGCGAGGGCTATAGGTGGAGAGATGATATGGATAGACCGCAGACTGAGGCAGAGCGAGGGCTATAGGTGGAGAGATGATATGGAAAGACCGCAGACTGAGGCAGAGCGAGGGCTATAGGTGGAGAGATGATATGGATAGACCGCAGACTGAGGCAGAGCGAGGGCTATAGGTGGAGAGATGATATGGATAGACCGCAGACTGAGGCAGAGCGAGGGCTATAGGTGGAGAGATGATATGGATAGACCGCAGACTGAGGCAGAGCGAGGGCTATAGGTGGAGAGATGATATGGATAGACCGCAGACTGAGGCAGAGCGAGGGCTATAGGTGGAGAGATGATATGGATAGACTGCAGACTGAGGCAGAGCGAGGGCTATAGGTGGAGAGATGATATGGATAGACCGCAGACTGAGGCAGAGCGAGGGCTATAGGTGGAGAGATGATATGGATAGACTGCAGACTGAGGCAGAGCGAGGGCTATAGGTGGAGAGATGATATGGATAGACCGCAGACTGAGGCAGAGCGAGGGCTATAGGTGGAGAGATGATATGGATAGACCGCAGACTGAGGCAGAGCGAGGGCTATAGGTGGAGAGATGATATGGATAGACCGCAGACTGAGGCAGAGCGAGGGCTATAGGTGGAGAGATGATATCTCCACCACGCTGGCCTGGGAACACCTCGAGATCCCACAGTCAGAGCTGGCTAATGTGACCAGGGAAAGAGAAGTTTGGGGTCCCCTGCTGGAACTGCTACCTCCACGACCCCATCCCAGATAAGTGGGTGAAGATGGATGGATGGATGGATAGACAGCAGTAGGGCTGGCACGGATCAGAAAACCCACGGATCGGATCGCGTGACGGATTTTGAGCCACGGATCACGGATTTTTCGGATCAGCAAAAAAATATATATATCAGATTTTTTCTCTCAAAATTAGATTTTCGATTAGATTTTTTTAATACTATTATAATTCTCTAACCATTTGTTGCCCTGCACAGCTCAAAAAATATTTTTTTCTCATAAGTGACACAATGTATGCTTTTACTCTGAAGGCAGAACGACCCAACTTCCTGTTTTAGGTGGCACTGCTATACCTAACTTCGTGGCTGTTGCTTGCACCAGTCACATGACACGGGTACAGACCTACAGACCAGACCAGGTCAGTCTGGAAATATAACGTTGATGCTACGTTAAGCTACTCAGTGGCCCCACGTGTTGTTTTGTTGTTATGTGTCCTAAGGCAACATTTCACCGTCCGGTGATAATGTGTTTGTGAAACGTGTGCGCGCGTGTGTGTGTGTGTGTGTGTGTGTGTGTGTGTGTGTTGTGGCTCTCGTTATCTTGTGCAGCGCGCAACACGCTGATCGCATTCCTGTGCTTTTTCAGAGGTGTTGAAATAAGTTTGTGTGACTCTGTCTTTAGTAGCCACTAGCCACAGCCTTCAGACATACTTTACAGCAGCGACAAGGGATGAGGAAGCTCAATTGTGCTTGCCATGATTATGCCTGTCTGTGTCTGGCTGCGCTGGGCGTTCTCATACACTAACATTAAACGTTAAATGAAACGAAGGGGGGGGGGGGGGGGGGGGGGTCCGCGGACTATTGATGTTCCGAACCGCGTTCCGAACCGTGGGGGCTGATCCGTACGGGTCACGGATTATCCGTGATCCGTACCAGCCCTAGACAGCAGCCAGTCAGTCAGTAACCGTTCACACAAAAGCCTTGTCTTTTCCTCTCAGCGCCTCCTACTCTCGTGCCTTGAAGCCGCCCACAACTCCCATTGACTTCATGCCTCACGGCTTCACCACGCTTGGAAAATAGCCGTGAATCCTGAAAGATCGCTTGAGCAAGGCATGAGCGTGAAAAAAGTATCCATCGCTGCTGTAATTTTAAGGAAAAAAAAATATATATATATTTCCTATCTATCCCTTGCTGCCACTGGAAAAAAAATGTAATTAAAAAATAAAATAAATTCCCTACCGACCCATCACCTCAACTGACAACCAACAGGAACCAAACTTTTTTTTTTTTTTAGGCCCAGACAACAACGCTTCCTACTACCCAGCGTGTGCACGTCCCCCAGTGGGGGTGGTTGTTATTAGGGATGGGCATCGAATTTCGAATTTTCGAATAATCGTTGTTATTATCAAGGTCGACTTTTATTATTGAAATTCGAAATTCGGATTTTTTTTTTTTTTTTTTTTTTTTTTTTTTTTTTTGAGTGAAATGTTGCATTGTCTCCCCTGATTCTAAGTACCGGTATAGTCAAATCGCTATAAGCATTTTAAGCAAGGTTTATGGAAAAATGAATGGCGGATGAAATCCCATGAAGAGGGAGAGGGGGTGACTTTGGCACCCCTTTGGCACTCAGACCTGAGCCTACTAAATATTTAATGAACCACAACCACTCATGATTGTCAAAACTGTTTTTTATTTTCGAAAATGTCAATGTAAAAAAAATTAAAAATGTAAAAAAAAAAAAAAAAAAAAAATTATTTTATTTTTTTTACATTTTTTTTTTTTTTTTTCGAAATTCGAATTAAATTCGAATTTGGCCAGCGAATTTCGAATAGTGTTTTTGCTAGAAATGCCCATCCCTAGTTGTTATGGCAACTATCAACAACAACAACTACTACTAACTACTAAAAGACATAAAGACTGAAATAGGCTACCTTGTTACTGTGTCTGTCGGCGACACGGCCTAACGTTAACATTTAATATGAGCCGAATATCAGCCGGTGCTCAGCTATGTATACAGGAAGTAAACCGGATATTCAGGTGGGTTGTGAGTGACGGTTGTTATTGTTAAGTTAAAACCGTCTATAGGGTGTTGATATGTTATATCTGTAAAGGTGTGCAAAACAAGGACATAACATACAATGTTCTGTCTCTCTCTCTCTCTAGCCCCGCCTCCCTCCCTCCCTCCTGTATCAATAGATAGGCATGAGGGAACAGAGGATATCGATTGGCCAAGAATTGTTACATAATGACATAATGAGTCTCAGTGGTGTGTGTGTGTGTGTGTGTGTGTGTGTGTGTGTGTGTGTGTGTGTGTGTGTGGTTGTACTGTTTGTGAATGTGGCTGAATGAAGCTACAAGGCGGTGCACCTCCTCCACTGCATTGAAAGAAAGGAGGAATAAGTGACGAGCTGTCAGAGTGATGACAGCATGCTGGCAGAGTGATGACAGCATGATGTCAGAGTGATGACAGCTTGATGTCAGAGTGATGACAGCATGATGTCATCACTCTGACAGCATGATGTCAGAGTGATGACAGCATGCTGGCAGAGTGATGACAGCATGATGTCAGAGTGATGACAGCATGCTGGCAGAGTGATGACAGCATGATGTCAGAGTGATGACAGCATGATGTCAGAGTGATGACAGCATGCCACCCCCTGTTCAAAGACAACCGCCTCTGGCTTTATTGACATTGTGATTTAGGGGCTGATTTGATGCCATGTTTGCACTTGGAAATGTATTGTCTGAACGATGGATACAAGAATTATGCCAGTAGTCAAGCAGATTTGCTGTTAATTAAACCTGCATTATACTTCAAATGCATTATGATGATCATTATCTGGAAATAAAATAGTATATCATACAACATAATATATTGTTGTTATTATTATTATTATTATTATTATTATTATTATTATTATTATTATTATTATTATTAATATTATTAATAGTAGTAGTATAAGTACCGTAGTAGTAGTACCAGTAGTTGTAGTAGTAGTAGTAGTAGTGGTGGTGGCAGTAGTAGTCGTCATCGTCGTCGTCGTCGCAGCAGCAACAACTTAATGAGCTTAAATACAAATTAAATACATTAAAAAAAATATTGTAGTAGCGTAGTTAGCGTTTTGCCTTGGAAATAAACAAACTCCACTGCTGTGTATAATGTGTGGATCTTTAGGCCTGTATTTATATGTTTGGACAATAATTAACAACATTTTTAACATCATGACTGTTTTCTGTTCTCCAGGCAAGTGAGAAAGTGTAGAGAAGACATCTAGGTGAGGCGAGTAAAGTCTCACTGCGTGCACCGACACGCGCTTTGTGGGAAAACCACAGCTACAAATCTTGTCTGTTGGGACATGTTAACACTTGTAAAGCAGTAGCACTGAGAGAGAGAGAGAGAGAGAGAGAGAGACTTACAGACTACTGTAAGAATGTGGCTTACCAGATGTTAGTACATGGAGTGTGAATGGTTGGCACTGTGAGGCAGAATGAAGCTAAATGCATCCTCTAAAGGCTGGCTCACACTACAGGAGTTTTGGCTCCATTGATGCCTGATTCACACCTCCCGAGAACCTGAGGAGAAATGTGGCCTGGCAGCTTGTGGCCTGGCAGCTTGGTCGGCCCCGATGTTCAGCACAGATGATCTGCTAATGTGTGCAGTTTGCAGATCCAATCTTAACCCTCCAGATCTGCTCACAGACTCATCGGGGCCGCTCTGATCATACCAAACACGTTTGATATTTAGGACTGAAAATCTGCGCGAATACGTCGTCGTGCTGCGCGAGACTCCCGCCCACGCCGCCGGCGCGCCATGATGACCAGTCAACAACAACAATGTCCAACCATTTCTTCACCCAGACTCGTTTTGATTTCTGCTTTCGCCTTTTCTCAGAGCACGACATTACTACCTCAGGTTTAACAGGGTCCATGCTGGTTGACATCTGTGCCTCCTTCCGCATTTGATCACATGACATGGGATCACATGAGGTGGTGCGTTGCTCCAGGATCATCTTAATAATATCCTGTACTATAGTCTTGAGTGTCCATGTTACATGTACCTGTATGCTTTCCTTTCCTGTGTCTGAGCCGGTTTGTCTTGTTCTTCTTTTGTTTCAAGAAAATTAAAAAAATAAGATATTGGAAAAAAAAATCCCGTGTAGTGTGTGGTGCTCCAGTATTTTAAAATCGTGTAGTGTGTGCATGTTTGAGATTATAGAGAAGAAAATATGTGAAGATTCTCCTTATGCGCGTGATGCAGCCAGATTTCGAAATCAGTTAGGATTTTCAAACTCCTGTAGTCAAGTTGGCACTTTCAGGCTTCACAAGGTGTAGTGTAACTTAATGCTCAGCCAGTTACAGACAGACTGTAGTGTAACTTAATGCTCAGGCAGTTACAGACAGATGCTAATGCTAACGCTAACACGGTTGCTCACCTCCACCTCCACTAACCCATATTAGTCAGATTGGTTGGCCAGGTTGGCATGCCATGCTGTGTGTGTGTGTGTGTGTGTGTGTGTGTGTGTGTGTGTGCGTGCGTAACGCTATAGCCCAGATCACAGCCACAGTGATGTAACAGACTGGTGGGGTGTTAGAGCGGAGATAGACAGCGAGAGGGAGAGGGGAAGAGAGGGAGAGGGAGAGAGAGACAGACAGGCTGACGGGGAGAGAGAGAGAGAGAGGGAGAGAGACAGACAGGCTGACAGGGAGAGAGGGAGAGGGAGAGAGACAGACAGGCTGACTGGGAGAGAGAGAGAGAGGGAGAGGGAGAGAGACAGACAGGCAGAGAGAGGGAGAGGGAGAGAGACAGACAGGGAAAGAGAGAGAAGGAGAGAGAGGGAGACAGGGAGAGAGACGTGTATGTGCCCGCAAGTATGAGTTTGTGTATGTGTTGTGTGATTGTGTGTGTGTGTGTGTGTGTATGTGTTGTGTGAATCTGTAGGCATGCCTGCGTGTGTGTGTGTGCACACAGACCTGTGTGTGTGTGTGTGTGTGTGTGTTGCATGGATATTGAATGTGTGTGATAAATAATGAAGGCAGAGAGGCAGGGTGCAGTTACACAGTTACACCTGCGTTAGATTGAGATGGCTACACGAAGGGCACCCAAAGGGCACAATGGGGGGAGGGGGTATGATACAGGTGGTGTAAGAGGTCTGCCCGGGACAGGCAGGCCCACGGGTCCCGTGAGTGGCGGGCGGGCACGTTTAAAGTAGAGCCCGACCGATATATAGGTCCACCGATATTATCGGCCGATATTGGCCGATAACTGATATATCGGTAGCGGCCGATATGTTGGCCGATATTGCAGATATATTTGTATTTTGTATTTTTTAAGTTATAGACAGCATGTTGTGTATATTTGATCTTTTTTCTTAACTCGTTATGTTTTATATTTGTTCTATTTGTGTTTTTGTATTTCTATCTTTTTATTTCCTAATATCGGTATCGGCATCGGCCTCAAAAATCCAGTATCGGTCCGGCGCTCGAGTTTAAAGTGTGGTCACAATTTTAACAGCTTCATGGCTCTGATTAAACCATTTGCAGCAGTCATTTTTTTATTGTAGGGCGGGACGCAAATATAATTAGACTGTTCAACAAATCTTTTGTTTGTTTGTTTGTTTGGCAAAATGTAGGCACTTGTTAGACTGGCGCTAGGACCCCGGGGACGTCAGTAGCAGGGGGGCTGGTCAGTCCCAGAGTCACTGAACGGAAGTCCAAAATGCTTGATCGTCTGCGTGACTCACGTAGCTATGAGCTCCATTTGAGCTATTACCAAGGATGGGTTCCAGGAAGTACGTGGTTGGCCGTTTGAATGCATAAAATAAAGCTGATAATATACAATTTGATTCTTTAAATGTCTACGGTAGGGTTGTGCGATCTCACCCAAATAGCCATGGTGATGGTTCCACAGTGAAACATCGTGATGGATGATGGCATCGTCGTTGACGGGGTGGGAGGGGGGGGGCGGATTACCTAATGATTTACGAAGTCGTTGCACATTCACAACATGCACATTCACAACAACAGGACAGCTGAGCTCTATGTCATGTCACAGAGCCAGGCCACTCAAACATAGGCTATCATTACCAGCAATATTGAAAGGCGCAAAACAAATAACATTAACATTGTCTGCTAACGTTAGCTTCATGTAGGCTCAGTTTTGAATCTGTTAAGGAGAGATAGAAACACAGCAGCAGGCAGCTGATGTAATGGAGCGACTTCATGGAAACACGCGTGTTGAATTCACAGTTGAACACTTACAACATTTCTCACATTGGGTTGAAAAGAGGAAAGAACGTGAAGTTTCTTCTTTGTCTCAACATTTTCACAACACAACCAACTTCTGCTATATCCTCCCCTCGACCTCCTCCTCTCCGCTCTACCGCTTCTCTGACCTGGGGATAGGGTGCGCTTGTTTAATGACGCCCGCACGTCGCGCGTGAGTGGAGTTGGCCTTTGTTATTATTAAATCTGCAAAATTTTAATTTGAACAGATGATTAATCACGATGGTCCGATGTAGAAGGCTCAGAGGTCGGCACATCGACCAACCCTAGTCTAAAACCAACCCTAGTCTAAAACCAACCCTAGTCTAAGGGGCCGTGTCGACAGGTAACGTGTATTTGAGCCGTTCTGCAATTCATTCTCTGTGGTAAGGACGCGCGCGCGCGCGGGGGGGGGGGGGGCGCAAAATAGCCCCCACCTTTGCTAAGCTCAAGCACAGGGAGAGAGGAGACACTGAACTGAAGCGAGTCTTATGCCGGCAGGTTAAATTAATGCGATGTTCACGATTACTACATACATAGACATCGGCCGCCGCAAACAGATGCGGGATTAGTCCCGCATTATAGATTCAAAAAATGCGGGAATCCCCGAAAATATGCGCGATTCTGGTAATCCCGCGCCCAATTTCAGGCCCTGTCACACAACGCCTCACAGACTGAAACTTGGTGAGACACAATGAAAATACGGAAACTTTACAGATGACACATAGTAAAACGATCGTTCCCTAACTCTGTGATATCATTGTAATGAGTGGGGTGTGTGTGTGTGTGTGTGTGTGTGTGTGTGCGTGCGTGTGTGTGTGTGTGGTATCATCACAGTGAGTGGGTGGTGTGAGCAATGAGAGGATATTGCGTGGGAGTGAAGTACCATTGAGATGCACATAGCCATGTGTGTGAGAGAGAGAGACCATTGAGATGCACATAGCCGTGTGTGTGTGTGTGTGTGAGAGAGAGAGATCATTGAGATGCACATAGCCGTGTGTGTGTGTGAGAGAGAGACGACCGCTAGTTTGCCTGGGGTCCAACACAAATCGAGTAGCCATGTGTATCACTGACGAGTTTAAAATGTTTAAGTAGTTTCAGGGCCTAAAATTCATTTTGCAAACTAGGGGGGAATTCCCCCCTTATGTCCTTCAGATGGGGGGGGGGGGGGGGGGGGGTTATAGACTTTGAGGGGGATCTGTCGACTTTGGGGGGAGACACTAAACCTGAGTTTAACTACACATTATGTCCTAGAGGTGGTGGCACCGTTCCAAGTAAAGGTGCAAATACTTAACGTACTACTACGGACTGCCCCAGAGGGAATCCAAACTGCTCACACTGGCATTATTAGTGCCATGCTTTACCCGCAGAACCACACAGGAGAGCCAGGAGAGGTGAAGGAAGATAAAGGAGTTCTCTCATCTCGTGTCATTTTCATATTGTGCACTAGTACCAGTATTGGTATGAGCAGTGTTAGTAGTATTAGTCATTAGTAGTAGTAATACTATTACTAGCATGATGCTATACATTTCCTACCAGAATGCTCAATGCAGCTCATTGGCTATTGTCATTTAATTATAACCTTTTATTTAGTCATCATGTGTCCATACTTTCCTCTTTTAAAACACCAGTTTTAATGGCCTTTAATTTTAAATCTCTTACTGTAAGCTTGTAACTGTATTTACAGCCTTTATTATGTGTATTAACTAGGGCTGTGGCGATTCACTTATCTCCCGATTCGATACTATCACGATTCTTGGGTGCCGATTCGATTTATATTGCGATTCTTAAGTATTGCGATTCTACGATTATTGCGATTCGATATTACGATTTATTGCGATTTTTGTTTATTTTTTTCTTTTCTTTTTTCAGTTTGTTTGCTTTTTTACACTAGATTAGAACATGGGAAAAGTTTACACTAGAGACTGTATATTATATATCATGAGTAGGGCTGGGCGATATAGTTAAAAACAGGGGCGGACTGGGATCATAATTCAGGCCGGGCATTAGATACCAAGCAGGCCAGGCCGATATGGGCCAACGCGCGTGAAATTTGGGCCGTTTGAAGCCAGATTTGGGCCGTTTGAAGTCCAATTTTACAATGAGATGCACCCACTTTAACCCTGAAGTGTAATTATTACTTCAGACTAACTAATAAAGTAATAAAACCACTAGTAAACCAGTAGTCGGCGCCTGGCCTGCTGTTCAGTGAGTGGCCTGACTGCAACCACACACATTTTTTTTTTTTTTTTTTTTTTGCGATTATCGATTCTGGAATAAAAGATCGATCCAAAAAATCGTGACATTAAAAATCGCGATACTTAGGTGAATCGATTTTTTCCCCCACCCCTAGTATTAACAGTAAAATGCTAACTAGCGATCTCGTTCATGCCAGCCACCTAACGCTAGCTACAACTATTGTCTTAACCACTGACCCCAAAATCAGCTTTGTACCAACTGGGGACACGGCTTTTGTCCCCTATTTCTCCCACCGTCCCCAGTCACCTGGTCTTACAGGAAGTTGTGTGTGTGTCCCCAATTCTGACCTAAGTAAACACACGCGCATGTACACACACACACACACACACACACACACACACACACACACACACACACACACACACACACACACACACACACACACACACACACACACAGAGAGAGTATATAAATAGTAAGCCTCGGGGCACAGTGACATGTGTGTGAATTTATTTTTATCTCCTCTGTGCCTCGCACTAGTAGGCAAAAGTATTATTTTGTTTATTATGTTGATGTTTGAAGAAAAGTTAAGCTGAATAGTTATGAGAAATAAAAACAGTGTGTTGTTACAGGTAAATGGTTCTGCTTATTTTTATTCAGTGTTAGTGTTGGTTGGCATACCAGCTTAGAGGTGCATTATCGCCACCAACTGCAGTCGCATTAGTCATTTATGGGCTACACTTTTTTTTTTTTTTTTTTTTTTTTTGTAAAATTCGATATACCGGTTTGATAATTTTTTGCGGGGAATATCGAACCAGTTTCAAAATTTTCAAACCGACGCATGACAGTCCACAAACCAAAGATAATCAGTTTACTGTCATAGAAGACTAAAGAAACAGGACATATTCACATTTAAGAAGCTGGAAATAGGTCATTCTAGTCTCCCACCCCACACACATTAATGGATGCAGCTCTAGATAGTAGGGTTGAATCAGGGTTGAAACTTGAATCATCACGATGTCTAAAAATCAACGATGGACGATGGCATCGTTGTTGGCGGGGGGTGCAGAGGCAGGCGGGGCAGCAGCAGTGGAGTAACGGGGAAGTGATGGTTTTTATAGGCTATTACGCCAGGCAGTTATACTATGGAATATTGCTGTTATTAGATAATATACTGTAATACTTCTAAGGGTGTGGCTCTTAACTGCAGAATGGTGTATGTGAGAGTGTGAATAAAACTGTCTGAGAAAAAAATGAGTCGGATAATAAAGCACAGCAGTAGATAATGGTGCTTCAGCACGGGTTGGTAAATGCGTTGCTTGCTTTTCACCGCGGTGCCGCACTCAGCTCTGATACAGCTCGCCCCACATCCCTACTAGATAGAAGACATGCTAAGTGATCTTGCTACTGTACCAGTGCATGACACAAAATGTGCTGTTACATTCTGTTACATTTGATCCATTTAGCAGGTATCTTATCCAGAGTGACTTACAGTGAGTCAACAGCGCCAGAGTGGCAATGAGAGCGTGTGGGTGTTGGACAGAACCATAGGTTCCCACTATACTGTACTTGCTCCCCCGCTGAAGCTTTTTATAGGCTAAGCAGGCTTGTCTACAGCTCTTACATTCAATCCAGGTGAACTATGCTGTTTCTAATGGTGGTTTGTAGACAATAACATAACTATGCATATATATATATATATATATATATATATACACACACACATACAGTATATATATATATACACACACACATATACACACACACACACACACACACACACACACACATACATATATATATATATATATATATATAGGATGCATAGTCAAGAGCGTGCGACAACAATAGCTCCGCTTCCAAGGCAAAAATAAAGCATGATTATCGGCTGATAATTTATCGGAAAAAGGACATTATCGGAATAATAAATAATAACGCGATAATTATCGTGCATCCCTACTTCCTTTAAACATTTGATCTTTCTTTAAACTTGAACTTCACACGTGGAGTCGTGGACAAGCTGCAGTCAGTGTGTGATGAAGAGGCACTATGCAGTCTGCACTGTGTTCTACATTGTTTCATGTCTATTCTGTGAATAAATACATCATTCCTGCTTCTTATTCTTTTGCCTTTTTTAGGGGTATTTGTTCTTCTTCAGTTAAACATATTGTGATGTATCGTACATGACATTTCTTGCAATGTATCGATTATTATTGCCAAATCGCTGTATCGTGATACCAATCCCCAATCTAATCTCTCTGTCTCTCTCTCTCTCTCCACAGTGTGTTGTTTTGTGGTTCACAAGCGTTGCCATGAGTTCGTCACTTTCTCCTGTCCAGGTGCTGATAAAGGACCTGCATCAGATGTGAGTACCCACAAAGTGTGTGTGTGTGTGTGTGTGTGTGTGTGTGTGTGTGTGTGTGTGTGTGTGTGTGTGTGTGTGTGTGAGATTGCACCACAGAATGATTTCCAGGTCATGGGCACCCATTAGGGCTGGCACGGATCACGGATAATCCGTGACCCGTACGGATCAGCCCCCACGGTTCGGAACGCGGTTCGGAACACCCCCCCCCCCCCCTCCCTTTCGTTTCATTTAACGTTGGTGTATGAGAACACCTGCAGCGCAGCCAGACACAGACAGGCATCATCATGGCAAGCACAAGTGAGCTTCCTCAACCCTTCTCCCCGCTGTAAAGTCTCTCTGAAGGCTGGAGCTAGTGGCTACTAAAGACAGCATCACAACAAACTTATTTCAACACCTCTGAAAAAGCACAGGAATGCGAGCAGCGTGTTGCGGGCTGCACAAGATAACGAGAGCCACAACACACACACACACACACACACACACACACGCACACGTTTCACGAACACATTATCACCGGACGGTGAAATGTTGCATTTAGGACACATAACAACAAAACAACACGTGGGGCCACCGAGTAGCTTAACATAGCATCAACGTTATGTTTCCAGACTCACCCGGTCTGTACCACCCATGTCAAGTGACTGCAGGTTAGCAAGTAACAGCCAGGAAGTTAGGCATAGAAGCGCCATGCTGAAACAGGAAGTTGGGTTGTTCTGCCTTCAGAGTAAAAGCATAAATTGTGTCACTTATGAGGAAAAATATATTTTTGAGCTGTGCAGGGCAACAAATGGTTAGAGAAGTATAATAGTATTAAAAAATCGAATCGAAAATCTAATTTTGAGAGAAAAAATCTGAGATTCTTTTTTTGCTGATTCGAAAAATCCGTGATCCGTGGCTCAAAATCCGTCACGCGATCCGATCCGTGGGTTTTCTGATCCGTGCCAGCCCTAGTGCCCATCATCCTTCAGCGCCGCCGTCGTGGTTGAGCTGCCACGCCCTGTCATATCATTTCACACGGAAGAAAGCCTCATTAGGCTGAAACGTCTGTATTATACTGCTGTGCGTCATTACATGAACTCTAAACTAGATTGTGAGTGCTGCCATTCTGTATATATGCAATTGCTGTATAGACCGTTTCTCATGTTCCACTGGGCTGGCACCCAAAGAAAAGAAGACTGGAGTTGAGCACGCCATTTCTTGGACTTAGCGAGCTGCCACCATATCTCCTCTTCTCAGGGTTTCTGCTATATGCATTCAGGGTGGTACCATATCTCCTCTCCTCTTCTCAGGGTTTCTGCTATATGCATTCAGGGTGGTACCATATCTCCTCTCCTCTTCTCAGGGTTTCTGCTATATGCATTCAGGGTGGTACCATATCTCCTCTTCTCTCCTCAGGGTTTCTGCTATATGCATTCAGGGTGCCACCATATCTCCTCTGCTCTTCTCAGGGTTTCTGCTATATGCATTCAGGGTGGTACCATATCTCCTCTTCTCTCCTCAGGGTTTCTGCTATATGCATTCAGGGTGGTACCATATCTCCTCTTCTCTTCTCAGGGTTTCTGCTATATGCATTCAGGGTGGTACCATATCTTCTCTCCTCTTCTCAGGGTTTCTGCTATATGCATTCAGGGTGGTACCATATCTCCTCTCCTCTTCTCAGGGTTTCTGCTATATGCATTCAGGGTGGTACCATATCTCCTCTCCTCTTCTCAGGGTTTCTGCTATATGCATTCAGGGTGGTACCATATCTCCTCTCCTCTTCTCAGGGTTTCTGCTATATGCATTCAGGGTGCCACCACTGAACGTCTGGAGGTCAGAGGTGATGTGGTCACGGGAGCGGAAACTTTGAATGTTCCCCTTCTCCCTGTTATCTGCCCTTTGAAGGGTCCCAAAGCAGGATCCCTCCTTCTCCGACGAGCACCCTTTGAATGCACCCTTTTCCCCCTCTCATTCGCCCTCCCAAGTGTCCTAAAGCAGCAACCTTCTTCTTTCTCTAACTAGACCTCTTTCATTGCATTCTCCTGCCTATCACTTGCCCTCCCAAGGGTCCAAAGGTAGCACCCTTCATTCTATTACCACAGTCCTCTTTGAATGTTCACCTTCTCATCTGACCTCCCTGAGGGGTGGAGACGAGTGCCGTTAAATCTCTGAGCGATACTTTTAGCACAATCATCTCACGCGCCCTCTCGAGGAGCGGAGAACACTTCTCTTGATTTCTGCTCTTAATGCAAAAGTGACCCTCTCACCTGCCCTCCAGAGGGGCCGGAATTAGTTCCCCTCCTTCCTCTGAACAGGGCTCTTACAAGACGACACGTCACACTCTGAAACACACCAAGCCTCCCTCTGGAGGGATCTTCAGCCTGACAAGTACCCACTTAGCAGGCTGCCTCCAGAGGCTGCTTGGCTTGGCTACCTGTGGCTCTTTCTGTTCAACTGCCAAGTCCCTGCTCCTGCTTCTATTCTCTGCTCTGCCCTCAGTTCACACTAAGTCTGTCAGTCTGCCCTCAGCTCACTCTAAGTCTGTCAGTCTGCCCTCAGTTCACTCTCAGTCTGTCAGTCTGCCCTCAGCTCACTCTAAAGCCCAATTTATGCTTCGTCTGCCGACACTTTTGAAATGGTCGCAGACAGAAATGAGGACTTGAGTCGACACTTTCAAGTGTCTGCGAGCAGTGTCTGCTACCTGGTGAAATGTCTAGTGTCGCTGACTACGTCACATAATGTCGCGCAAGTCTGATTGGCTATATAGACGGGCACGCGCGACTTCCTTGTTTTAGTTTTCGCTGAAATGAAATTAATGAGCGCGTCCCCGGTATTTTTATCAGCCTGTCCTTGATGTATGACTTCGTGAAAATCACAAAGAACACCGTGACCAACTTCCCAGAGAGAGAGGAGGTGATTGTGTGGTTGTGTGTCGTTATATGCGGCTGCAGTTACATCTTGCCTCCGACGTGGGTTCACTGACAGCATTCCCTCTCTTGCCTGTCTGCACTGCACTAGTTCTCTGCCTCCCTCTGTCTCTAGCGTCACGTGACCGTTGCGCCGTGGAGAGAAGCATAAATGCAGCAACATGAGCGACACTTTATTTTTCGTCTGCGACCATGTGCTGAGCGACACTTTATAATAAGTATAAATTAAGCTTTAGTCTGTCAGTCTGCCCTCAGCTCACTCTAAGTCTGTCAGTCTGCCCTCAGTTCACTCTCAGTCTGTCAGTCTGCCCTCAGTTCACTCTAAGTCTGTCAGTCTGCCCTCAGCTCACTCTAAGTCTGTCAGTCTGCCCTCAGCTCACTCTAAGTCTGTCAGTCTGCCCTCAGTTCACTCTAAGTCTGTCAGTCTGCCCTCAGCTCACTCTAAGTCTGTCAGTCTGCCCTCAGTTCACTCTCAGTCTGTCAGTCTGCCCTCAGTTCACTCTCAGTCTGTCAGTCTGCCCTCAGCTCACTCTAAGTCTGTCAGTCTGCCCTCAGTTCACTCTAAAGGTCTTTGCACACACAGTCCGATTGTTTTCGTATGCGTGTTTTTTAATCCGTCATCTGAAAACACAGACGGGTCTCAGCTCGCAAAAATATATTGACTGATGCGAAAAACGCAGAAAATCGAACCTCGTCCGAAAACTTAAATGACGGACGTAATTGTCGGACTCGGTGTGTCAATTATGATTGACACAAATTAGGTCGTATTCTTTCTTTTTTCCGTGCGTCAATTTCGGATGAAAATACGGACTTGGTGTGCAAAAGCCTTCAGTCTGTCAGTCTGCCCTCACCTCTCTAAGTCTGTCAGTCTGCCCTCACCTCTCTAAGTCTGTCAGTCTGCCCTCAGCTCACTCTAAGTCTGTCAGTCTGCCCTCACCTCTCTAAGTCTGTCAGTCTGCCCTCAGCTCACTCTGTCTGTCAGTCTGCCCTCAGTTCACTCTAAGTCTGTCAGTCTGCCCTCAGTTCACTCTCAGTCTGTCAGTCTGCCCTCAGCTCACTCTAAGTCTGTCAGTCTGCCCTCAGTTCACTCTAAAGGTCCTTGCACATAGAGTCCGTTTTTTCGTCCGAAATTGACGCACGAAAAAAATAAAAATACGACCTCATTTGTGTCAATCATCATTGACACACCGAGTCCGACAATTACGTCCGTCATTTAAGTTTTCGGACGAGGTTCGATTTTCTGCGTTTTCCGCATCCATGAAATCGTTTTGACAGGTGTTTGACCACTCAGAGCTGCCGTAGTGTTGCTATTCACAATGAAAAATGGCGTCTGAGAAGTTAATTCAGTTCGTCTCCCAGCACAAAGCATTTTATGACAAAGCAGGAATACAGAGATTCGGAATTAAAAGACAGAATGTGCCGGGTGATTGCAGACCAGCTTGGAACGCGGTGTGTGTGTGTGTGTGTGTGTGTGTGTGTGTGTGTGTGTGTATGGGGAAAGGGGGGGGGGGGGGGGGGGGGAGAGAGAGCCACACAGACACACTGCCAGTTGTGGATCAATAGGATCGCGGTAGTTTTCTTTTCGTTGCGAATCTTCGCAACGAATATTGGATAATTAACGCATCGGACTCAGTGTGCAAGGTATCTGTGCGTGACGTGTTTTTTTCGGATGACGGATTAAAAAAACGCAGCGAACAATTCGGACTCTGTGTGCAAGAACCTTAAGTCTGTCAGTCTGCCCTCAGTTCACTCTCAGTCTGTCAGTCTGCCCTCAGTTCACTCTCAGTCTGTCAGTCTGCCCTCAGCTCACTCTAAGTCTGTCAGTCTGCCCTCAGTTCACTCTAAGTCTGTCAGTCTGCCCTCAGTTCACTCTCAGTCTGTCAGTCTGCCCTCAGTTCACTCTCAGTCTGTCAGTCTGCCCTCAGCTCACTCTAAGTCTGTCAGTCTGCCCTCAGCTCACTCTAAGTCTGTCAGTCTGCCCTCAGTTCACTCTCAGTCTGTCAGTCTGCCCTCAGCTCACTCTAAGTCTGTCAGTCTGCCCTCAGCTCACTCTAAGTCTGTCAGTCTGCCCTCAGCTCACTCTAAGTCTGTCAGTCTGCCCTCAGTTCACTCTCAGTCTGTCAGTCTGCCCTCAGTTCACTCTCAGTCTGTCAGTCTGCCCTCAGTTCACTCTCAGTCTGTCAGTCTGCCCTCAGTTCACTCTCAGTCTGTCAGTCTGCCCTCAGCTCACTCTAAGTCTGTCAGTCTGCCCTCAGTTCACTCTCAGTCTGTCAGTCTGCCCTCAGTTCACTCTAAGTCTGTCAGTCTGCCCTCAGCTCACTCTAAGTCTGTCAGATGTTTGGCCATTTTCAAAGGGGTCCCTTGACCTCTCACCTCAAGATGTCTGAATGAGGAGGGTTTGGGCTACGCACCTTGTTGAATGCACTTTCTGTCAGAAAGGTGACTTTCCCTTGAAATATATGTATGACTGTTTTTTCTTTCTTTTTACAATCGACTCAAAAACGAACTCTCATTAAAAAATGGTGTTAAACAGATAAAAGAGCAGTGTTTTTATAATTTTGAACATTTATTTTAGATTAATTGTTCAGCTTCATAGGAAAGAATGTTGGCACCTCGGGCATAGTGGTATGAATTGAAATCACGATTAGATTGACTCTCTTAATGACAATGATTCTGCGAGAGAGGATTGCTCTAAATAAGAGAAGAGAGACGGACGTTTTCATGATCAACTGTTGGATTATTCAAGCATTTGGATTAAACTATTTGGTCTGATAAAAAAGCACATATCTTTCATATCCGTTTTAATTGATCTTAAATCTTTCCAGACAGCATTAAAAAAAAAAAGCTCATAAAAAGTCTTAAACCTGGCTTTCCAAAACCCTGTTTCTGTCAAGTTTCTATTTAAACACAACCCTGCTCTCCCTCTTTCTCCCTCTCTGTAGCTCTCTTTCTAAAGTGCCCCCCCCCCCCCCATTTCATCATTTCTCTCAGTCTGTTCCAGTGTAATTCCACGTCTAGCTCCCTCCCTCCATCTCTCCCTCTGTCTCCCACAGCCTCTCCTCTCTTTCCTGTCGTCTATATTTGACACACTCTTACTCTCCCTCTGCCACCTCTCTTTTCTGCACATCCTCTATTTAAATGCCACGTCACCCCGGGGGCCTCTGCTCTTAATTACGGGCCCCCGCCGCCCCTCCGCCGTGTCACTTGCTTAATGAGTTCCTGGCCTAACGACCCTGGCTCCTGCACAGCGGGGATGTAGGCTTAGCTGCACAGTCAGATATAGCAGACAGGGAGACAGGTATAGCCCTGCTCCTGGATGATGGAGTGAGGGGAGGAGGTGTGTAGACTCTCGACCTAGAATGCCGTCAGAAAGGATGACATTGTCAACACCAGGGTTCCCTCTGGTCATGGATTTTGAGTGTAATCCAGACAGGCAACATCAGGTGATCAGATAGATTCTCTGGCAAAGTCACATCACATTAGGGAATAATTACAAATAAAAAATGTTATGCCTCCACCAGCGATAGCCATGACCGTAGGAATAGTGTTTTCCGTCCGTCCGTCCGTCCGTCCGTCTGTCCGTCCATCTATCCCTCGTTAATGCAATATCTCAGGAATGCCTTGATGGAATTTCTTCAATTTTGGCTCAAACGACATCCACTTAGACTCAAGGATGAACTCATTAGATTTTGGTGGTCAAAGTTCAAGGTCACTGTGACCTCACGACCGCCCGTTCCATACTTGTTAACATGATATCTCAGGAACGCCTTGAGGAAATGTCCTCAGCTTTAAGACAAATGTCCGCTTGGACTCGAGGATGGATTTGATTCGATTTTGGTGGTCAAAGGTCAAAGGTCACTGTAACCTCACGTCCGTCCCATTCTCAACAACGCGATATATCATGAACGCCTGGAGGGAATTTCATTACATTTGGCACAAACGTCCACTTGGACTAAAGGATGAACTGATTACAATTTGGATGGCAAAGGTCAAGGTCGCTGTGACCTCACAAAAGACGTTTTTGGGCATACCTAAAAAATCCATATGCTAATCATGACATGAAAAAAAATTATGAAGTGATGACATCTTATATCCAAAAGTTCAAAAATGAACTTCACTGTGACATTATAATGTTTTGCTTACCACTTCAGCTTCACTGTGACATCATAATGTTTTGCTTACCACTTCAGCGTCACTGTGACATGATAATGTTTTGCCTACCACTTCAGCTTCACTGTGACATCATAATGTTTTGCTTACCACTTCAGCGTCACTGTGACATCATAATGTTTTGCTTACCACTTCAGCTTCACTGTGACATCATAATGTTTTGCTTACCACTTCAGCTTCACTGTGACATCATAATGTTTTGCTTACCACTTCAGCGTCACTGTGACATCATAATGTTTTGCCTACCACTTCAGCTTCACTGTGACATCATAATGTTTTGCTTACCACTTCAGCGTCACTGTGACATCATAATGTTTTGCCTACCACTTCAGCTTCAACAAGCAACATTTTCCAGACAATCTCAATATGATGGATATCCTTGATGAGCTTCCTATGAGCACAACATGAAATATTGCTTGCTAAGGCTTTGCTACCAGAAACATCTTGTTTTACAGAACAACAACAAAAGAGCTAGTCTTCTAACAAACAGAACAAACAGCTTTTTACTTTTTACAGGAATTAGTTTAATACTTAACGTCCAAAATTAGGGGGGCACATCTCATAATGTGGCCACCAAATATTTGCCATCCATTTTGCATTGATCTCACACGCTTCTTGGAGCCAAAGTCAGATAGATCAGTTCAGTTGTAGAGCAGGAATCATCTACATTAGAATGAAATGATCATTCCCACGTGTCTCTCAGAGTCCTTGAAGCCGTGGAGCTACACTACAGTTACAGTACTGTATCACAAACACAGGCAAGCAACAAAACACACGTCTGTATAGAGGTGAGAGTGAGAGAAATACATAGATACAGCTCAAAACACACGTCTGTATAGAGGTGAGAGTGAGAGAAATACATAGATACAGCTCAAAACACACGTCTGTATAGAGGTGAGAGTGAGAGAAATACATAGATACAGCTCAAAACACATGTCTGTATAGAGGTGAGAGTGAGAGAAATACATAGATACAGCTCAAAACACATGTCTGTATAGAGGTGAGAGTGAGAGAAATACATAGATACATCTCAAAACACATGTCCGTATAGAGGTGAGAGTGAGAGAAATACATAGATACAGCTCAAAACACATGTCTGTATAGAGGTGAGAGTGAGAGAAATACATAGATACAGCTCAAAACACATGTCTGTATAGAGGTGAGAGTGAGAGAAATACATAGATACAGCTCAAAACACATGTCTGTATAGAGGTGAGAGTGAGAGAAATACACAGATACAGCTCAAAACACACGTCTGTATAGAGGTGAGAGTGAGAGAAATACATAGATACAGCTCAAAACACATGTCTGTATAGAGGTGAGAGTGAGAGAAATACATAGATACAGCTCAAAACACACGTCTGTATAGAGGTGAGAGTGAGAGAAATACATAGATACAGCTCAAAACACACGTCTGTATAGAGGTGAGAGTGAGAGAAATACATAGATACAGCTCAAAACACATGTCTGTATAGAGGTGAGAGTGAGAGAAATACATAGATACATCTCAAAACACACGTCCGTATAGAGGTGAGAGTGAGAGAAATACATAGATACAGCTCAAAACACACGTCTGTATAGAGGTGAGAGTGAGAGAAATACATAGATACAGCTCAAAACACATGTCTGTATAGAGGTGAGAGTGAGAGAAATACATAGATACAGCTCAAAACACATGTCTGTATAGAGGTGAGAGTGAGAGAAATACATAGATACAGCTCAAAACACACGTCTGTATAGAGGTGAGAGTGAGAGAAATACATAGATACAGCTCAAAACACATGTCTGTATAGAGGTGAGAGTGAGAGAAATACATAGATACAGCTCATAGAGGTGAGAGTGAGAGAAATACATAGATACAGCTCAAAACACATGTCTGTATAGAGGTGAGAGTGAGAGAAATACATAGATACAGCTCAAAACACATGTCTGTATAGAGGTGAGAGTGAGAGAAATACATAGATACAGCTCAAAACACATGTCTGTATAGAGGTGAGAGTGAGAGAAATACATAGATACAGCTCAAAACACATGTCTGTATAGAGGTGAGAGTGAGAGAAATACATAGATACAGCTCAAAACACATGTCTGTATAGAGGTGAGAGTGAGAGAAATACATAGATACAGCTCAAAACACATGTCTGTATAGAGGTGAGAGTGAGAGAAATACATAGATACAGCTCAAAACACACGTCTGTATTCATAGCTTTCAAGGGGCGTTACGTGCTGCCGGGAACGCCCACCTGACGGTCAAACAGTACTGCTAAGTACTGTTTGAGCGGACGACAGCACAGGCATCACTACAGTATCTTCTCTTTTAGCAATAGTCTCACTAATCCCACAGTGGTTTACCTGCTTTTGAGATCTGCAAAAAATAGTTTGCTTCTGTCTCACCCGTTCTCCCTCTCTCTTCACACGTGACGAGGGCTGTGCTCTCTCTCCACAACATTATAAAATCGAGTCCGCACTCCGCACGCAGTTTGTTGTGAAACAATTTCTCCGAACTGCTATGTGTTGGACAGTAACGTTAACGATAGTTTGGTTTGTTTGAAGTGCCCAAAACGTGCAGTTTGTTTAGATATCATTCTTTTTCAACGCTTGATAGATGGTCTAAATATTCCTGACTGGAAACTGGTGGAAAAAAGACCGCTTTTTGCTGGAGCTGCGTCTGGTCAGTGTTCAGCGCCATTGTTGTTTTGAGTTTTGACCGCCAGAATGGGCGTTCCTTGTACTTACGTAACGCCCCTTGAAAGCTATGAATAGAGGTGAGAGTGAGAGAAATACATAGATACAGCTCAAAACACACGTCTGTATAGAGGTGAGAGTGAGAGAAATACATAGATACAGCTCAAAACACATGTCTGTATAGAGGTGAGAGTGAGAGAAATACATAGATACAGCTCAAAACACATGTCCGTATAGAGGTGAGAGTGAGAGAAATACATAGATACATCTCAAAACACACGTCCGTATAGAGGTGAGAGTGAGAGAAATACATAGATACAGCTCAAAACACACGTCCGTATAGAGGTGAGAGTGAGAGAAATACATAGATACAGCTCAAAACACATGTCCGTATAGAGGTGAGAGTGAGAGAAATACATAGATACAGCTCAAAACACACGTCTGTATAGAGGTGAGAGTGAGAGAAATACATAGATACAGCTCAAAACACACATCTGTATAGAGGTGAGAGTGAGAGAAATACATAGATACAGCTCAAAACACATGTCTGTATAGAGGTGAGAGTGAGAGAAATACATAGATACAGCTCAAAACACATGTCTGTATAGAGGTGAGAGTGAGAGAAATACATAGATACAGCTCAAAACACACGTCTGTATAGAGGTGAGAGTGAGAGAAATACATAGATACAGCTCAAAACACATGTCTGTATAGAGGTGAGAGTGAGAGAAATACATAGATACAGCTCAAAACACACGTCTGTATAGAGGTGAGAGTGAGAGAAATACATAGATACAGCTCAAAACACATGTCCGTATAGAGGTGAGAGTGAGAGAAATACATAGATACAGCTCAAAACACACGTCTGTATAGAGGTGAGAGTGAGAGAAATACATAGATACAGCTCAAAACACATGTCCGTATAGAGGTGAGAGTGAGAGAAATACATAGATACAGCTCAAAACACATGTCTGTATAGAGGTGAGAGTGAGAGAAATACATAGATACAGCTCAAAACACATATCTGTATAGAGGTGAGAGTGAGAGAAATACATAGATACAGCTCAAAACACATGTCTGTATAGAGGTGAGTGAGAGAAATACATAGATACAGCTCAAAACACATGTCTGTATAGAGGTGAGAGTGAGAGAAATACATAGATACAGCTCAAAACACACGTCTGTATAGAGGTGAGAGAAATACATAGATACAGCTCAAAACACACGTCTGTATAGAGGTGAGAGAAATACATAGATACAGCTCAAAACACACGTCTGTATAGAGGTGAGAGAAATACATAGATACAGCTCAAAACACATGTCTGTATAGAGGTGAGAGTGAGAGAAATAGATACAGCTCAAAACACACGTCTGTATAGAGGTGAGAGAAATACATAGATACAGCTCAAAACACACGTCTGTATAGAGGTGAGAGTGAGAGAAATACATAGATACAGCTCAAAACACACGTCTGTATAGAGGTGAGAGTGAGAGAAATACATAGATACAGCTCAAAACACACGTCTGTATAGAGGTGAGAGTGAGAGAAATACATAGATACAGCTCAAAACACACGTCTGTATAGAGGTGAGAGTGAGAGAAATACATAGATACAGCTCAAAACACACGTCTGTATAGAGGTGAGAGTGAGAGAAATACATAGATACATCTCAAAACACATGTCTGTATAGAGGTGAGAGTGAGAGAAATACATAGATACAGCTTTTTTATATCATCAGTCACAAGCATATTCATATCTCAACCCTGTCACACTCATTTTCTTCATATCTCCCATCCTCTCTGCCTCTCTCTCTCTCTCTATGTCTCTCTCTCTCTCTCTCTCTCTGTCTCTCTCTATGTCCCTCTCTATCTCTCTCCCCCTCTCTCTCTGTCTCTCTCTATCTCTCTCCCCCTTTCTCTCTCTCTGCCTCTCTCTCTCCCTCCCTCTCTCTCTCTGTCTCTCTATCTCTCCCCCCTCTCTCTCTGTCTCTCTATCTCTCTCTCCCCCTCTCTCTCTGTGTCTCTCTCTCTCTCTCTCCCTCCCCCTCTGTCTCTCTATCCCCCCCCCTCTGTCTCTCTCTGTCTCTCTCTCTCCCTCCCCCTCTCTCTCTGTCTCTCTCTGTCTCTCTCTCTCTCTCCCTCCCCCTCTCTATCTCTCTCTCCCCCCCTCTCTCCTCTATGTATGTTTAAAAGAAGAAGTCAATTATAGATCTGGGTTAATAGAGTGGCTTCCCGGTGGGAGAGGTCTAGGGATGAGATCCCTTTAATGAAACCTACATTCCAGGTCTGCTATCCGCTAATGGTATAGACCTGTGTGTGTGTGTGTGTGTGTGTGTGTGTGTGTGTGTGTGTGTGTGTGTGTGTGTGTGTGTGTGTGTGTGTGTGTGTGTCTTTATGAAAAGGATCTTGTGTTGCACATCTCTGCAGCAGGCAGTGCAGCATATGAAATGAGCTGGCAGGTGGGCGTATACAAATGGATATGGAGAATAGACAGTGAGATGTGTGTGTGTGTTTATGTGAGAATATAGTATATCTGCAGTGAAGAGATTTAATTGAATCTTGCTTTTCTTAATGTTTCTTGCCGATTTTCTGTTTCTGTGTCTCCCGCTGTGTTCGGAATGCTTCACTCGTTCATTCCCTCACTCACTATTATCCCCATGTAGTGTTTAGTTTATCAGTGAACTTTATGGGCAACGGCTGAACGACATTTCGCACACTACATTAAATCATTGACACGTCGCCCAGCATCACGTAAACAAACCAAAGTGGCTTTTAAACATGAAGTCTGGATCATGTCTGGCTAGCCAGAGCAGGATATTTTCCGGTTTTACCTTTTTAAACATGAGGGGTCTTTGTTTAGAAACAGCTGGAAATGGTCAGTATTCTCTCTGCCAGTGGGCGGGGGGAGGGGGTGCGGGAACATGCACGTTATTCCCTACAAGGCAAATAGTTGTCGTGTGAGTCGTCATCGGCGCTGTGCTAAGTTGAAACAGCGTTGTAACCAAACTCCATTCAAAAACATGCCGTTTTAACTGAGGGTCCATTCCGACGGTGGCAATGTGCCAAAAATGAGCGCTTCCGCCTTTGTTACATAAAGCCGCCCAGTCAAAATAGTGGTCGGACCGTCGTCAATCACTGTGGGTGATTTATTTTACAAGTGGCATTCAAGTCATATCTGACTAGTTTTCAATGTATTTCTCCCCACAAAAGTTAGTTAGTTAGGTCTCACAGCAGCGCAGCAGTAAGCGTCCCTCCTCTGTGATGCACCGGACCTGCCTGCCTGCATAGCTGAAGCGCGTTGGGATCGCTAGGCTCTAAACAATTCAAGCCATTTGCAGCACTTGAGGAAACCGTGCGTTTGCTCGTTTAATTCGTTGATATAAGCGATTGCCCGAACAATTCATTAATTAATAAACTACGTGAACGTGAAGTGCCACCACCCGCCCACTCAGACGGGATTATGAGCTGCCAGTGTTTAACCGCAGCCGCTTTCCCTATAATGCGGATCCTATACAGGGGACCGAGATGAATATGATACGGACTCGCGGGAGTGCGCGTAGGCCGGCTAATTGTTGTTTAACATGCAGGCCAACCGGCTAGGAGCGGGTTATAATACGGATTCCACTGCATGTTAAGAAGTGGCTCAAGCATCATGACAGCAGGTGGAAATGGACTCGGGTCGTATTGAGTTTGACGCGTTTTAAAGGAACACGGCAACGTTTTGGGAGATTGGCACAAGCCCCGCCCCCGAGATGCCAAGTTGACTTGAAACAGCCGATCTACTATGAATCACCTCATTCAATGGAAAGGAATTGCTTCAAAATGTCCCCATTCGATGGGGTGGAGTTGTACAATCTCTACAACCTAGTTTCTCTGGGTTGTAGCATCTGGCATAATCCAAGTCTCCACAAGCCCTGATATGCCAAGTTGACTTGAAAAGGCATCATTTACAACTTGTTTTTAGCTGAAATGCACCTGCTGCCTTCTTGCAGCACCTGGCTACAGTGAAGATTTCAGCTAAATTACGTCTTTTGCTGGCTGGGCTGCCCATCCCCCCCCCCCTTTTTTATGCCTCCGCCGGCGAAGCCAGGCCGAAGGCATTATGGATCCGGGTTGTCCGTCCGTACGTACGGCCGTCCGTACGGATGTCCGTCCGTACGGATGTTTGTTAACGCCATATCTGAGGAACGCCTTGACGGAATTTCATCAGATTCGCCTTAAACATTCACTTAGGCTCAAGGATGATCTGATTAGATTTTGGTGGTCAAAGGTCAAAGGTCAAGGTCACTGTGACCTCTCGAACGCCATTTTCAAGCTTGTTAACGCGATATCTGAGGAATGCCTGGACGGAATTTCATCAGATTCGCCTTAAACATTCACTTAGGCTCAAGGATGATCTGATTAGATTTTGGTGGTCAAAGGTCAAAGGTCAAGGTCACTGTGACCTCTCGAACGCCATTTTCAAGCTTGTTAACGCGATATCTGAGGAACGCCTGGACGGAATTTCATCAGATTCGCCTTAAACATTCACTTAGGCTCAAGGATGATCTGATTAGATTATGGTGGTCAAAGGTCAAAGGTCAAGGTCACTGTGACCTCTCGAACACCATTTTCAAGCTTGTTAACGCGATATCTGAGGAACGCCTGGACGGAATTTCATCAGATTCGCCTTAAACATTCACTTAGGCTCAAGGATGATCTGATTAGATTTTGGTGGTCAAAGGTCAAAGGTCAAGGTCACTGTGACCTCTCGAACGCCATTTTCAAGCTTGTTAACGCGATATCTGAGGAACGCCTGGATGGAATTTCATCAGATTCGCCTTAAACATTCACTTAGGCTCAAGGATGATCTGATTAGATTTTGGTGGTCAAAGGTCAAGGTCACTGTGACCTCTCCAACGCCATTTTCAAGCTTGTTAACGCGATATCTGAGGAACGCCTGGACGGAATTTCATCACATTCACCTTAAACATTCAATTAGGCTCAAGGATGATCGGATTAGATTTTGGTGGTCAAAGGTCAAAGGTCAAGGTCACTGTGACCTCTCAAACGCCATTTTCAAGCTTGTTAACGCGATATCTGAGGAACGCCTGGACGGAATTTCATCAGATTCGCCTTAAACATTCACTTAGGCTCAAGGATGAACTGATTCCATTTTGGTTATCAAAGGTCAAAGGTCAAGGTCACAGTGACCTAACAAATGCCATTTTCAAGCTCGGTAACGCCATATCTCAGTAACACCTTGACTAAATTTCTTCACATTTGGCTCAAATATCCAATTCTGCAAAGAAACGCCTTGATGCAATTTCTTCCAATTTGGCTCCAACATCCACTTGGACTCAAGAATGAACTAATGGCGGAGGCATAAGTCCGCCTTGCGGTCGTTCTAGTTTCCTTCTGTTTTACGTTTCTGCTTGTGTTAACGGGGGTAGGCTTGTGTTAACGGGGGTAGGCTAGCTAGTACCATTGACTACTATTCATTGTGCTAATCTAACTAGCGGGGAGGGGCGGGTCGCTATTTCTCTCCTACACACAGAAGAGAAGGGCGTCTATCTTCTCATCTTGCTATCGGGAAGATGGAAGTAGGTGAATCTCCCCCAAAATTCTGCCCTGTTCCTTTAAACATGAAATGACAAATAAAGCATTGAGGTTCTAGTGTGGTTGTGTCAAACTTGAGTGACTTTAGTGACTTTAGTGAGGTCTGCTGGTGACAGGAAGCTGCTCTGCTTTGGTAAACAAGCTTGTGAGCTAATGACTAATGTTAGCATAAGCTTTCACATCACCTCCTGTATTGGTGGATAAAGTAACTACAGTAAATAGACCAGTTCTATTAGCTAGCATGTTAGCTAGCTGCTCCTTCTTCAAGAGACACCATCACATTCCATTATACATACAGGAGAAACTGTACGCTTCACTGTTCACTACAGTTTGTAGTGCATTGTGGGTATCTTATAGTGGACTATCGTATTGAGTGAAATTAATCGTTGAAAATGCGGACATTTGTACAAAATGGCGGATACACTTTTGAACAGAGGATCTGTATTTGTTTCTTTCTCTTTCTCTGATTCTCTCGAGTCTCGCCCCCTCGTTTCTGCCACACTTCCTTTTTCTTTCTTACCCTCATTTTCTTCTGCTCTCTCTCTCTCTCTCTGTCATTCCCGTGTGTCACGGCTCGTCTCGTTATCCCGGGGAGACGCCGC
Source organism: Poromitra crassiceps (assembly GCF_964638095.1). Taxonomy (NCBI): domain Eukaryota; kingdom Metazoa; phylum Chordata; class Actinopteri; order Beryciformes; family Melamphaidae; genus Poromitra; species Poromitra crassiceps. The sequence goes on along the minus strand of NC_139644.1, from coordinate 40,753,375 downwards.
GTGCCGATTGGCTGTGGCCTCGCTGTAACCCGCGGCAACTCGCACACCTCTGAAATCTGATTAGAGTCCTCCTCTGCCACGCCTCCCCCTCCCCCCTAGCCCCCCCACCTCCCCAGTACATCACACAGCACGCACACACACACACACACACATGCACACACACACACATACACACACACACACACACACACACGCACAGTGTCAAACCATTCTAACATCAAAGCACAAATAGGCTCTCATATTAGTCAAATATTGGAATGAACACACACACACACACACACACACACACAATCAAGGGCCTTGGAGATACTTATAGCTGCTGCTGTCGATACATCGATGTTTTTATGAGCAATCAATTTTCCTCAGGACCAAAAACCTGAAGTGTTTGACCTCATGACCTCATGACCTAATGACCTCAAACACTTCTCAAAAGACACATATTGATGGAACAACTGATAACAAATGTTCTCGTTCACAGCCATTGATTTGGTTGTGATCAATATACCACAGAGGGAATTGGGTGAATTGAAATGGAATGAAATGATGCATTGATGATTCATTCTTGAATTCAATGATTTTCATTATCCGTTATAAAAAGTATTCACTTCTCTTTTTTATGCCTCCGCCGGCGATAGCCAGGCCGGAGGCATCATGGATTCTGGTTGTCCATCTGTATGTCTGTCCGTCCGTCCGATGTTCGTTAACGCAGGTATCTGAGGAACGCCTTGACGCAATTTCATCAAATTTGCCTCAAACGTCAACTTGGACCTCAGGGATGAACTGATTAGATTTTGGTGGTCAAAGATCAAAGTTCAAAGTCAGTGTGACCTCACCAACGGCATTCCCAAGTTCGTTAACGCGATATCTCAGGAACGCCTTGACGGAATTTCTTCACATTTGGCTCAAACGTCAAAGTCTGGACAGACATGGATGTCGACTGCTCACTTGTTGGCGGAGGCATATATCCGCGGTGCGGTCGTTCTAGTTTATATGATGTTATGTGTTACTGTATTCCCTGTTTTTATAAGACCAGGGACCATGTTGGAAATAATAAGTGTTCACACTTTTACAGGTACATGTCATCCCTTGGATTTTGTTGTCTTCTATATCCATAAATCAAATCAAATCAAATCAGAACTACAAATGTGGTGTCAAAGATCTGATGGAAAAGTGAGCAAAAGTTGTGCATGCGTGTTACTTAATGTCGTGGTGTGATCAGATAGATAGAAACAAACAAACACTAAACATGCATTGAAACAAACAACCAGACCAACCCACATGTGGAGGGAGGGAAGGAGGAGAGGAATTAGATACATGGTGTGAAGATGAAATTACCGCCCCCGGCCCTCTCTGCCTCTCCCTCTCTCACTCTCTCCGTCTCTCTCTCTGTCTCTGTCTCTCTCTCTCCCTCTCTCACTCTCTCTCCATCTCTCTCTCTCTCTCTTTCTCTCTCTATCTCTCTCTGTCTCTGTCTCTCACTCACTCTCTCTCCATCTCTCTCTCCATCTCTCTCCATCTCTCTCTCCATCTCTCTCCATCTCTCTCTCTCTCTTTCTCTTTCTATCATGCTCCTTCATCTTTCACTGCTCCCGTAACGCCATTAGGCCTCCTTTTCCAAGAATGAACGCATGCCTTTCCCAATTAACAAGGGATGCTATAAATAGCCTCTCTCTCTCTCTCTCTCTCTCTCACACACACACACACACACACACACACACACACACACATACACACAGACACTTACATTCACAGTGGGAGAAATAGAAGCTCATAGTATTCATCACATAGTGAACCAAAGTACAACTTTTGCTCTTGTCAGCCATCATAAAGTGCAAGCAAAGCATCCGACAGTCACTCATTTGAGACACAAATGTTTTATGATATTGTGTTAAAACCTTGTCACCCAATTTTGCGGAATTTCATGTTTTAACTTTAATTAAAGGATAACATGATCTGCTATTGCGTTGAAAAATATGGTGATAATCTCAGTCAGCCGGAAGAAAAGCTGCCATTTTTGAGATACAAGATTGACAAGATTGCTGCTTATTTCTAAAGTTAGAAAACAAATGGACTTCAGTGGGCTCTAATGCTGCTGTAAAAATGTCAGTCAGAAAGCATTAATTCAAAAATCTATCCACCTTATTTTTGGCTGCCATTTTTGCCTGATCTGCTGATGGGTGCTTCTTCCGGTGTGATCCTCCCAGCCTTGTTGCTGACAGCTTGACACCCGTCTGGGCGAACGGAGCAAATCACTAATCAGGTCCAGCTTGGCAAACATCTCGTCAATAAATATCCCTTTAAGAGCGCAGTGCATTCATGGGTAATCGCCTGCTGTGGCTAATATTAGCCGCTAGTTAGTTATGTTACATTACATGGCATTACATGACCAAATTGATATAACTTTTAACCATTTCGAGTAACACTGTTTCCATACGGATCACCAGCGTTAGTTTGTTGTTTATAACGTGGCTATATTCATAACGTTTTCTATCTCGGATGCGTTATTTCGAATCCCACATAGGTTACGCCTGGCGCAACCTATGTGGGTTTCAGGACGAAACCGTCTCGAGCCACTAACGTCATCTTTAGAGCACAATATTCCTGGAATGCAAGTTTAACTAAACAGTTACATGTCCTCTGCATTCTACTGTACATAAAATTAAGATATTACGGGTTGTTTTATTTTGTATGTTACATACTTATTGGCCAAATTATGTTCAATTCAGCCAGGGTACAAGGGACTGAGTGTAGGCGGCCATCTTTTCAAATCAAGTAGAATACCATTTAGGAAATGGCAAGCTGCAACAATAAGTCACGTTAAACCGGACCTTGTACGCACAATTATGTTTTACAGTGGGGCATTCAAAAATAAGGTGGATATATTTTGTTTTGAGAGAGAGAGAGAGAGAGAGAGAGAGAGAGAGAGAGAGAGAGAGAGAGAGAGAGAGAGAAACTGGGCCCTCTCTGCTGTCTGTTGTGAGCCTGCCTGTCACAAAGCATCATGGCTGACAGGCTAGCGGATAGGCGAGTGTCAGTCCAAAACAAAAGGGAGTAAAGAGTGAGAGGGGGCACAGTGACAAGGAAGCAATGGAACACTGAGAAGCATGTTGTGTGTCAGAGCTGATGAAAAGCATGTTGTGTGTCAGAGCTGATGAGAAGCATGTTGTGTGGCAGAGCTGATAAAAAGCATGTTGTGTGTCAGAGCTGATAAAAAGCATGTTGTGTGGCAGAGCTGATGAGAAGCATGTTGTGTGGCAGAGCTGATGAGAAGCATGTTGTGTGGCAGAGCTGATAAAAAGCATGTTGTGTGTCAGAGCTGATAAAAAGCATGTTGTGTGTCAGAGCTGATAAAAAGCATGTTGTGTGGCAGAGCTGATAAAAAGCATGTTGTGTGTCAGAGCTGATAAAAAGCATGTTGTGTGGCAGAGCTGATGAGAAGCATGTTGTATGGCAGAGCTGATAAAAAGCATGTTGTGTGGCAGAGCTGATAAAAAGCATGTTGTGTGTCAGAGCTGATAAAAAGCATGTTGTGTGTCAGAGCTGATAAAAAGCATGTTGTGTGGCAGAGCTGATGAGAAGCATGTTGTGTGGCAGAGCTGATAAAAAGCATGTTGTGTGTCAGAGCTGATAAAAAGCATGTTGTGTGTCAGAGCTGATAAAAAGCATGTTGTGTGGCAGAGCTGATGAGAAGCATGTTGTGTGTCAGAGCTGATAAAAAGCATGTTGTGTGGCAGAGCTGATGAGAAGCATGTTGTGTGTCAGAGCTGATGAGAAGCATGTTGTGTGTCAGAGCTGATGAGAAGCATGTTGTGTGTCAGAGCTGATGAAAAGCATGTTGTGTGGCAGAGCTGATAAAAAGCATGTTGTGTGTCAGAGCTGATGAGAAGCATGTTGTGTGTCAGAGCTGATGAGAAGCATGTGTGACAGAGCTGATGAGAAGCATGTTGTGTGTCAGAGCTGATAAAAAGCATGTTGTGTGTCAGAGCTGATGAAAAGCATGTTGTGTGTCAGAGCTGATGAGAAGCATGTTGTGTGTCAGAGCTGATGAGAAGCATGTTGTGTGTCAGAGCTGATGAGAAGCATGTTGTGTGTCAGAGCTGATGAAAAGCATGTTGTGTGTCAGAGCTGATGAAAAGCATGTTGTGTGTCAGAGCTGATGAGAAGCATGTTGTGTGTCAGAGCTGATAAAAAGCATGTTGTGTGACAGAGCTGATGAGAAGCATGTTGTGTGACAGAGCTGATGAGAAGCATGTTGTGTGTCAGAGCTGATGAGAAGCATGTTGTGTGTCAGAGCTGATGAAAAGCATGTTGTGTGTCAGAGCTGATGAAAAGCATGTTGTGTGTCAGAGCTGATGAGAAGCATGTTGTGTGACAGAGCTGATGAAAAGCATGTTGTGTGTCAGAGCTGATGAGAAGCATGTTGTGTGTCAGAGCTGATGAGAAGCATGTTGTGTGTCAGAGCTGATGAGAAGCATGTTGTGTGTCAGAGCTGATAAAAAGCATGTTGTGTGTCAGAGCTGATGAGAAGCATGTTGTGTGTCAGAGCTGATGAGAAGCATGTTGTGTGTCAGAGCTGATGAGAAGCATGTTGTGTGTCAGAGCTGATGAGAAGCATGTTGTGTGTCAGAGCTGATGAGAAGCATGTTGTGTGACAGAGCTGATGAGAAGCATGTTGTGTGACAGAGCTGATGAGAAGCATGTTGTGTGTCAGAGCTGATGAGAAGCATGTTGTGTGTCAGAGCTGATGAAAAGCATGTTGTGTGTCAGAGCTAGAGCTGTCACGATTCCTCGAGTACCTCGAATAACTCGAATAATTAAAATGATCGAGGCCAAAATGATTCGCCTCGACACGGCATTTAGAGATTAGAGACTGTTTCTCACGGACGCTTACTGGTGTGGCACATCGCTCTTCCGGTGTAAACACGCAAGGACACATGATCGCAGACAGACCAGAGAGCAGCTACTGTATAGCGAGCGGACCCCGCAAAATGGAACGAGGCGACGGAGAAAGCAGACAGGAGGAGCCGGGAAGGGAAGAACCAGGGCCGAAAAAGCGACCGAAACTGTCTAAAGTGTGGGATCATTTCACGCTGAAAAAGGACACGAACTCAGTGGTGTGCAAGTACTGTAACGATACTTGCATATCACAACAGTACCTTGTCAATGCTTCAGCACCTGAACCGTAAACATCCAGTCTACGCATCCACCAGCACATCTACGTCGAGCGGAGCAAGGTAACGTAACGTTAACTATACACAACGCTAATGTAAATGTATGCTAATGATTGCTACTTGATATTAAGACTAGTAGTAGTTGTGCTGCTGGCTTGCCACGTTGCCAATATGACTATTAGTAACTGCATTCACGCTGCATTTTTTTGATGTGGCTTGCCGTTTTCTGAAATACAAATACAAAGCTCAACTTAACGTTACCCTAACGTTAGCGGCTAATTTAACAGCGTTGTGTGTGTGTGTGTGTGTGTGTGTGTGTGTGTGTGTGTGTGTGTGTGTGTTTGTGTGTGTGTGTGTGTGTGTGTGATCACACTAGCCTGATGGTGTGTGAGAGAGAAAGAGAGAGTGAGTGTGTGTGAGAGAGAAAGAGTGTGTGTGTGGAGAATGTACATTTACACACCCTAGACCGGTCGACTCTTCTCATGATGATTGCAAACAACTATTTAATTGGTGCATTTTAGGCTCCAGTTATTACACCACCTGACCTGTTATCTTGCTATTCTGATATTTGTGTCAATAATAGGCAACAGGTCTAGGGTGTGTAAATGTGCATTCTCCAGTTTTGTTATGAACTTACCTAATAAATATCAATATTAATTATTATTTCACCTCTTTTTCAGCGGATCACAGCGTACTATGGACAGCTTTGTAAGGACGGGTCCATCATGTTCAAGTGAAAAGATGAATGGTGCCACTGCCAGTTCTATGCAATTTAAAAATAAAAATGTTGTTTTTTCTAAGAAAGAAACTAATGTAGTTGTTTATTTGAAGAGATTTATCTTATTTTTTGGTGTATAGTTACGATAAGCCTTTGAAAACACAAAAAAGGGTTCTTATCCGATTACTCGATTAATCGATGGATTATTCGGTAGAATACTCGATTACTAAAATAATCGATAGTTGCAGCCCTAGTCAGAGCTGATGAAAAGCATGTTGTGTGTCAGAGCTGATGAGAAGCATGTTGTGTGACAGAGCTGATGAAAAGCATGTTGTGTGTCAGAGCTGATGAGAAGCATGTTGTGTGTCAGAGCTGATGAGAAGCATGTTGTGTGTCAGAGCTGATGAGAAGCATGTTGTGTGTCAGAGCTGATGAGAAGCATGTTGTGTGTCAGAGCTGATGAGAAGCATGTTGTGTGTCAGAGCTGATGAGAAGCATGTTGTGTGTCAGAGCTGATAAAAAGCATGTTGTGTGTCAGAGCTGATGAGAAGCATGTTGTGTGTCAGAGCTGATGAGAAGCATGTTGTGTGTCAGAGCTGATGAGAAGCATGTTGTGTGTCAGAGCTGATGAGAAGCATGTTGTGTGTCAGAGCTGATGAGAAGCATGTTGTGTGTCAGAGCTGATGAAAAGCATGTTGTGTGTCAGAGCTGATGAGAAGCATGTTGTGTGTCAGAGCTGATGAAAAGCATGTTGTGTGTCAGAGCTGATAAGAAGCATGTTGTGTGTCAGAGCTGATGAAAAGCATGTTGTGTGTCAGAGCTGATGAGAAGCATGTTGTGTGTCAGAGCTGATGAGAAGCATGTTGTGTGTCAGAGCTGATGAGAAGCATGTTGTGTGTCAGAGCTGATGAAAAGCATGTTGTGTGACAGAGCTGATGGAAGGCTAGTCTGCACTGTTGTGGGGAGCAGGCTTTGGCTCTAGATGTGCAGTGACGTTACGTAACATACTGTACCGTAGTGTTTCCCAACCCCTAGTGGTACCAAACGATTCAGCTATATTTAGAACATTTCACTCGGATCAAAACTAAAACAACAACATTGAAAAAAATGTAATCCGCTTTTTTTTTTTTTTACATTTTGGAACCTCTCCTCGGCTTCAGCTGCAAAACGTTCACACAAACAAGCAGGAGGTGGACTCGTCCTTGAGAAACAAACGCAGAAACCTACACGCCTACGCACACGCAATCACAGGCACAATCACACAGTGCTGATGAGGGTCCACTACACACACACACACACACGCACGCGCACACACACACACACACACTTGCATGATTGAAGACACCTTGGGGAGGCTGGGTATAACTCAGTGGCAGCCTGATTGAAACATTATTTTCCAGGACAGGTGTGAAGTAGCCATGACTTAAGAATAAGTGACAAGTGACTGAGGTTAGGGGTGACGCATGGCTCGCCCGGCTGGTCTCTCATGGACCCCTTGCGTGGGATCCCATCATGCACATTATCTCCTACAAGCACATAAGCACCTTACACAGCTGTTAGCACCTGACGCAGCTGTTAGCACCTGACACAGCTGTTAGCACCTGACGCAGCTGTTAGCACCTGACACAGCTGTTAGCACCTGACACAGCTGTTAGCACCTGACACAGCTGTTAGCACCTGACACAACAGCACCTGACACAGCTGTTAGCACCTGACACAGCTGTTACACAGCTGTTAGCACCTTACACAGCTGTTAGCACCTGACACAGCTGTTAGCACCTTACACAGCTGTTGGCACCTTACACAGCTGTTAGCACCTTACACAGCTGTTAGCACCTTACACACAAGGCCGGATTAACCATCGGGGTGAAGGGGCCCTCCAATTTTTTTTTTTTTTTTTTTTTTTTTTGGTCGGCCTCATGTTGGGCTCCACAGAACTATGACACAAATCTAAGACCAATCAGGACAAAATAAAATGTGTTTCCAAGAAGATTAAGTCTGATGATTTAGTCTCATTGGATGCCTGTTGGCAAGTGGTGACCAGGAAGTGGGGGTGCTTGTGGTGCTGTGGCACCCTCTGCTGTTTTGTATTGGAAATGTAATGTCAATTATTTTTTCATCATTGTAAAGCCACAGCACAGTGAAGAGGATATTAATGTGAAGATTAGCCTCTTCCTTTTGCTCTGAGTGCATCAGATTCATGCATTTTACTTTAAAATGTACAAAATTTCTTTGTCCAGGGGGGGCACAGCCCCCCCTACAAACCCCCCAGTCAGACTAATATTTTTATCCTGCTGGTGCTACCTGTTTGCAAAGCCTAGAATCGCCTATGAGTGAGTGAGAAACTGAATCTCAGAAACTGAATAATGACATGATAACAGTATAATACTAATGTTAATTTAAAATGAGATATTCCTCTAAATATGGCGAAAAAACATCCAAACATCCGGACGATGGGTAGGGGGGCCCCTGGGAGCTTCAGTGCCCAGGGGCCCCTGGGGGTGTTAATCTGGCTCTGCTTACACAGCTGTTAGCACCTGACACAGCTGTTAGCACCTGACACAGCTGTTAGCACCTTACACAGCTGTTAGCACCTGACACAGCTGTTAAACACCTGACACAGCTGTTAGCACCTGACACAGCTGTTAAACACCTGACACAGCTGTTAGCACCTGACACAGCTGTTAGCACCTTACACAGCTGTTAGCACCTGACACAGCTGTTAAACACCTGACACAGCTGTTAGCACCTTACACAGCTGTTAGCACCTGACACAGCTGTTAAACACCTGACACAGCTGTTAGCACCTTACACAGCTGTTAGCACCATGTTGTAATGTTCAATGTTGATGATGTATGTTTTTTTGCTTTCCTTTCTTTTCCTGTGTCCGAGCCTGTTTGTCTTGTCTTTGACTTCTCTCTCTCTCTCTCCCCCTTCTCTCTCTCTCTCCCCCTTCTCTCTCTCTGTCCAGGACCCGAGGGCGAAGCATAAGTTTAAGATCCACACCTACTCCAGCCCGACCTTCTGCGACCACTGTGGCTCTCTGCTGTACGGCCTCATACACCAGGGGATGAGATGTGACCGTACGTACGCCACGCACGCACGCACGCACGCACGCACGGACAGACCACAGTGGCCTTGTGGTCTGAGTGTCCGCCCTGAGACTGGGAGGTCGTGAGTTCGATCCCCGGCCGAGTCATACCAAAGACTATAAAAATGGGACCCATTTGCCTCCCTGCTTGGCACTCAGCATCAAAGGGTTGGAATTGGGGGGTTAGATCGCCATGTGATTCCCGAGCGCGGCGCACGCTGCTGCTCACCGCTCCCCCAGGGGATGGGTCAAATACGGAGAACAAATTTCACACATTGTGTGACAATCAGTGGGACTTTACTTTACTTAATTTACTTTACAGTATAGTATATTATTATGTTATATAGTAATCACCTGCTTATATGGATGAAAAAGCTTGGTACAGACTCATTGCTATACACATGCTGTTTGATTCATTCATCATAGTAATCTGGAGTCTGCTTACGGTGATCATTTCTCATACATGAGAACAATGGGGGGGGGGGGGGGGGGGGGATTAAAACTAAACTACAGTATAATTCTATTATCTTTTTACTTAAAAATAGCCAAAAATGAGCCAACGAGATGCAGCAGCGATACTTGGTGCATGTCTTTATCTGGAGAGATTGCGTTGTCTGGAGGCCTAGGCTAACTTACTGTATGTCTTTTTAAAGTCAATAGCATTCAGTAAATAGCGAAGCAGTCCATTTAATTATATGTACTGTCTGTATTGTACCAGCTCTGTACTGGTTTTAGAAAAATCAGAATATATTCTAACAGCTGTACTGGCACACATGAAAAGTTTGGGAACCTCTGATGTAGACAATGAGTCCACACAGAATTACAAATGTGTGCTTGTGTGTGTGTGTGTGTGTGTGTGTGTGTGTGTGTGTGTGTGTGTGTGCGTGCGTGCGTGTGTGTGCGTGCGTGTGTGTGCGTGCGTGTGTGTGTGTGTGTGCGCGTGTGTGTGTGTGCACGCGGGCATATGTGTGTGTTCCAGACTGTATGATGAACATCCATAAGCGCTGTGTGGCCAATGTGCCCAGCCTGTGCGGGACAGACCACACCGAGAGGAGAGGTCGCATCCAGATCACCGCTGAGATCAAGACCAATGTTCTCACCGTTACCAGTGAGTACACACGCACACACACACACGCACACGCACACGCACACGCACACACACACACACACACACACACACCCTCTCAAACTAAATAGCAGCTACAAAGACTTGGTAGACTACAGTCGTCTGTCTCCCTCTACTGGTCCAACTGCAGAGGCGCACGATCCAACAGATTAAAATATAAGTGTGAATACTGAAAGTACTGTACACTGTGATTACAAACTAGAATTCAATTTACACAATAGAGGCTCATAGAGGCTGCATCTGTTTGTATTATCGGCCTGATTCAAGTGTTGACAAAGTAAATATACTGAAATGGGATTAGACTGATTCAAGTGTTGACAGAGTAAATATACTGATATGGGATTAGACTGATTCAAGTGTTGACAGAGTAAATTTACTGATATGGGATTAGACTGATTCAAGTGTTGACAAAGTAAATATACTGAAATGGGATTAGACTGATTCAAGTGTTGACAGAGTAAATATACTGATATGGGATTAGACTGATTCAAGTGTTGACAGAGTAAATATACTGATATGGGATTAGACTGATTCAAGTGTTGACAGAGTAAATTTACTGATATGGGATTAGACTGATTCAAGTGTTGACAAAGTAAATATACTGAAATGGGATTAGACTGATTCAAGTGTTGACAGAGTAAATTTACTGATATGGGATTAGACTGATTCAAGTGTTGACAGAGTAAATTTACTGATATGGGATTAGACTGATTCAAGTGTTGACAGAGTAAATATACTGATATGGGATTAGACTGATTCAAGTGTTGACAGAGTAAATTTACTGATATGGGATTAGACTGATTCAAGTGTTGACAGAGTAAATATACTGAAATGGGATTAGACTGATTCAAGTGTTGACAGAGTAAATATACTGAAATGGGATTAGACTGATTCAAGTGTTGACAGAGTAAATATACTGATATGGGATTAGACTGATTCAAGTGTTCACAGAGTAAATATACTGATATGGGATTAGACTGATTCAAGTGTTGACAGAGTAAATATACAGATATGGGATTAGACTGATTCAAGTGTTGACAGAGTAAATTTACTGAAATTGGATTAGACTGATTCAAGTGTTGACAAAGTAAATATACTGAAATGGGATTAGACTGATTCAAGTGTTGACAAAGTAAATATACTGAAATGGGATTAGACTGATTCAAGTGTTGACAGAGTAAATATACTGATATGGGATTAGACTGATTCAAGTGTTGACAGAGTGAATATACTGAAATGGGATTAGACTGATTCAAGTGTTGACAGAGTAAATATACTGATATGGGATTAGACTGATTCAAGTGTTGACAGAGTAAATTTACTGAAATTGGATTAGACTGATTCAAGTGTTGACAAAGTAAATATACTGAAATGGGATTAGACTGATTCAAGTGTTGACAAAGTAAATATACTGAAATGGGATTAGACTGATTCAAGTGTTGACAGAGTAAATATACTGATATGGGATTAGACTGATTCAAGTGTTGACAGAGTGAATATACTGAAATGGGATTAGACTGATTCAAGTGTTGACAGAGTAAATATACTGATATGGGATTAGACTGATTCAAGTGTTGACAGAGTAAATTTACTGAAATTGGATTAGACTGATTCAAGTGTTGACAGAGTAAATATACTGATATGGGATTAGGCTGATTCAAGTGTTGACAGAGTAAATATACTGATATGGGATTAGACTGATTCAAGTGTTGACAGAGTAAATATACTGATATGGGATTAGACTGATTCAAGTGTTGACAGAGTGAATATACTGAAATGGGATTAGACTGATTCAAGTGTTGACAGAGTAAATATACTGATATGGGATTAGACTGATTCAAGTGTTGACAGAGTAAATTTACTGAAATTGGATTAGGCTGATTCAAGTGTTGACAGAGTAAATATACTGATATGGGATTAGGCTGATTCAAGTGTTGACAGAGTAAATATACTGATATGGGATTAGACTGATTCAAGTGTTGACAGAGTAAATATACTGATATGGGATTAGACTGATTCAAGTGTTGACAGAGTAAATTTACTGATATGGGATTAGACTGATTCAAGTGTTGACAGAGTAAATATACTGATATGGGATTAGACTGATTCAAGTGTTGACAGAGTAAATATACTGATATGGGATTAGGCTGTAAAACACAGGCCACCTATAAATATTTGCATTAAAACATTCAGTCGATTTGTAAACAAATAGTCAATCACATGCAACATCGACAGATACAGAGCAGCCTATTTTATATGAGATAGCACAACTACAATATTAAAAGAAGAAATAATTTTTTTAGAAAATGAAATAGATCAGCAATAAAGCTAATACACTATTCATAAATTCAATCTGACACTCTACACTAGGGGTGCTCCAATCACGTTTTTTTGCCACCGATCGCCTATGAGAAATATCTGCCCGATCAATCACTGATTGATCACAGATCACAGATTTTTATTAAAAAAAAATTAAGCAGCTATAGACGGTTTTCACCAGAGCGCAACCCCACAGCGCTTCCTTTTTCTCAGCATTCGGCAAACTGCAGAAATATTCACTTGACATCGTTACTTTTGTTTTCGCCGCTCAGCTGTATAGACGGTTTTCACGGAATGGTCAGTCCTGCACTTGAATGTTTTATTTTATTTTATGTCTATAGCAAACACTACAACAGGAAGTGAGCGGGGGTTCAATTTAGAATGTTTTTGTTGTCAAGTTAAAACCATCTATAGCAGTCTATTATAGAACAGTTTCCATTTGACATATACTGTAGGCCTACATTTCATCCATCAAATTGAAAGTGCAGCACATTTTATTTTTTTCTACATCAACATTTTACATTTTACATTTTTACACAGAGATCCCACAATATTGCCGTTACAAAGGCCCGTAAATGAGTCAGCGTTGCCCTCTTACACAGAAAATGTCCTTTTCATTTAATCAATCAAAGTCCTGGTTAAAACTTATGTTTTATTTTCCTACCTCAATATTTACATGATGATTGTAAACAAAAACCATGTGCTTGCATTGGGCTTGTAGGTAGCAGACGCCTCAGACTACATGTTGCCAAATTTTTTCCATAGACCTGCATTTTACTTGGGTGGTTTTGTGTGAATTTTGACTTTGGTTTTTAAACAGTATTTGTGCTGGGAACCTGACCCGCCAAAGCCTTGCGGTCTTGATAACATTAGTTCAGCGTTCAATGCAACTAGCTAACGTTTAACTTCCAGAACCGTTGTTTACGTCATTTTGTGTCGCATTCTGATGTTATTACTAGGATGAGAGGAGTAAAGACGAGCAAAACAAACTAATGTTAATGAGATGCGGCTGTTTCATTGCTAATGCTATATGTAGCAAGCTAACTGCATTGTGAAGTCACGTTAAGAGCTAACGTTAAGCCGCGGTGAAGCAGCATGGGTCTCTGACACTCACCAAACTCACTCAGCGTGGATAGACAAAACCCACAAAATACTGTATTTTTCATATTTAACAAATTAAATAATCCCTTTTTATTTTTGAGGTAGGGTATAACACAAACTTTGCAATGAATGCATATTTCCTTTTCTTTGTAAATGAAAAACTGAAAAAAGCATCACGATTAGTTTTCCATCCAACCAATTTGAATCTTCACAAATTTGTATCGATTTGTAACTGTCTCACGATGTATTGTTACATCCCTCGCCATTTTACACCGACATTCAATGAATGTCGCTGTAAAACGCAAGGCGAGTCTGATGGAAAACCTGTTTTTTGCTGTTGATGTTTTAGTTGGCTGAAAATCTTCTGCTATCAAATTCCATTGCAGCTGCTGGAAATATTTCGATGCGACGTCATTTTGTTCATGTTGTAGAAAATGTGTTAGAAAAAAAATACTTTTTCTTCCCTTTTCCTTTTCTTGGTTCATGCTAGGGCTGCACGATATTGGAAAAAACTGGCATTGCAATATTCTTTTATTCTGCGATATACAGTATATTGCGATATGAAAAAATACAGGAATTTTCACCAAAAGACTTGCATACTGTAGGTCTATCAAGCCTTGCCCGTTTAAGAAGGTGGCCTAGTGGGTAACCTGCATGGTTGACGTAGTAGGAGAGTGTGTTTTTAGCTGCAGTTGCAGGATGCTAAGTGAGTAAAGGTACTTTACTTAGTAGGAAAAGAGCTTAGAACGTAACAGAGAGGGCGTGCATTACTGTAGGCTATGAGTTAATTTGCCTTACTTGACATTGCACGCTCTGCGATGTGACTATTGCACATGTGCACATTGCGATGACGATGCTGAAACGATATATTGTGCAGCCCTAGTTCATGCAGAAGTTAAGCCCAACCTCCCTCCTTCACTTGGGCATCTAAATCTTGTCCAAGGAGAGACAAACATGGTCACATATTCTGAGTAAGATGAATGTAGTTTCAGCTGTATTAAGTTTCTTGTCTGGGAAAAGTCACTTAAAGGGGAAGGGGGTGAACACCACCCTCACCTCTCTCCTTACACAAACTCTACAGTGCATCCCATTTTGATTTAGCAAATCAAAGGAAAAATGATTTCACCAGCCCCTTGTTAAATGTTGGTTTCCCTTCAGTGTCTTGTCATACCTACAGGTGGCAGCAGAGGTTCACATTACAGTTATGTCTGCTGTGTGCCTGTCCATTCAGTTTCAATTGTCTACCAGGAGTGTTAATCAGATTGAGAATTCAAATCAAATGTAAGAAAACTAATGTGCTCTTATGCTAAAATGAGTTGACTTCACACACACACACACACACACACACACACACACACACACGCACACGCGCGCACAGACCTCAGCCAGAGACAAGTAACCTAACTTTACCCCATCCAACCAAACCTTCAAAGGCTTGTCTAGTGTGCATACACTGTTAATCCCATGAAAGTCTGCCTACTTTTCACTATGGCTGAGTGGATTATCCAGTGGCCTACATACTGTCCAACTGCTCCTGCTTCAGCCAGGCCACTCATCCTCACCCAAAAGGAGATGTATCATAGATAATGAAGGCAAATGCAAGTAGAGCCCTTCTTCTCATTCGCCTTCTTCTTCTTCTTCTGGACTTGCATGAAACCAGTCTCACCACACTTGCAGTAATGAGTGAATCACTGGTCCGTCATCCATAGACCAGACCATACTGTATGAGTCAGCTAGCAAATCAACATGGAAAGCAGCAGACTGAAAAATTGCAAGAAAATAAATGAACATGATAATACGGAAGATTTCAGTTCTCTTGTCTCTGACAACACCAATGGCCAAGAGCAGTAATTGCAGATGAGATCCACACAGTGGCGCATATGTGACGTGAAGGGTTTTTTCTTCTTCTTAATACATTCAAGTTGGCCAGTGGGGGGCGGTAATGCAACGCTTGGATGCCAACCATGCACACATCTCAAAAGAAGAGGTAGTTGCTCAGCGGACCCCACTGCAGATCGCTATGACACGTGTGTGTGTGTGTGTGTGTGTGTGTGTGTGTGTGTGTGTGTGTGTGTGTGTGTGTGTGTGTGTGTGTGTGTGTGTGTGTGTGTGTGTGTGTGTGTGTGTAGATTTGAGCTGTCAAAAGGGAACAAAAGGCTCGCTCCTGGCCAATCCTGGCGCTTGACTGCTGCGTAGGCGGGTGCAGGGTGTGTTCTGCCCAAATCTCCAGTGGGATCATAATAACGCAGAAACAACTGGCGGGTGCTGTGCTGGGTGATGGGAAACGCATCAAGAACTGTGCTGTTATCTTTTAGTTTTTTTAGTTTGGGGGGCGGGGAAAGTGTCGCCACAGACACAAGTTTGTAAATGTTGCAATACAAAGAGATGCAAGGGCTTTCATCAATGAGCTCAATCACCATTGTGTTAACTCAGTTGGCGATATATAGTGACTTTACACACATTTATTTACATGAAAATCTTTCGTATTATCACTTTAAAGGGATAGTTCAGTTTGTTTGAAGTGGGGTCCTATGGGGTACTTCCATACAGTCAGTGTTCTGGGTAAAGCACTCTGGACCCATCGCGCACCGTGTTTGGAGATCCAACACTTTCGATGCATCAAGCTCAGAGCTGTTTCCCTGTAGCTTCGGGGGTCAGCTACTAAAACCTAACTTAGCCACCTAAAAGAACGCCCACCTAAATAAATCAATATCAGTGAACATGTACGCACTCAACCCGCGTTTCTCCATGGCAGCAGGCTCTCTCCTCCCCCTACCTTGTCTGTTCTTCTCTCACAGCGCTGTCAGGCCAGCCAAAACAAAATGGAAACTTCCAAGTAAAAATTTCAAACTAATGTCATTCAAACAAGTAAATAGCCTGACTGATGCACGTTGGAGGAGAAAAAGGTGTTTCAACAAACGAAGCAGCAAACATTATACCAAACTACTCGTTGTGATGTTAAGATTACATAACTGGCTGTAAAGCTGTGTTTCGCTCTTATTGTCCTCTCTCTTTCCTCATTCTTGCAGCTTGCAGTGCTTCTTTGCATCCACATGGGGTCAGTGTGGGGCCATATGCAGCCTGCCGCTCACATTGCAGCGGAACAGGGAAGAGATGCAGCACAGAGAATGAATGATATGACCACTAGGAGTGATTCCACAGCTTAGCGTAATAGTGGCTGGCTGGAACGGCTGCTACACTGACAAATGCATTTGTGCCGTGGCGTCTGATTTGATGGTTCGCCTGCTCATTGGTTAGCAGGGTTGTGACTTGAACCTAAGCGATGTACAGAGCTGTAAAGTGACACTTTATCGCCCCCTGTAGGGAAAATCTCTTCTCACTTGCCCCCCCTGTCCATAGGGAGGCCATAGGGTCAGGGGCAGATACAGAGCAGCGCCTCTGGGGCTGGTAGGGAGGCAGTGTCTTGCTCAAAGACACTTTGAGGACAGACGGATCCATTGGGCGATCTCCCCTACTCACTTGGTGTATTGTGACAGTGTGAATAAAAAGCTACAGCATGGTACTGTGGCTACTGGGCCTGTGTTCCCTAAGCGTTGGTTCACACCGGGCGCTATTCAGAAGCAGAGAGTGTCACGCTAAAGCGCTCACACAGGAAGCATTCTCTTTTCCTCAGCCCCTTTGCCCGGCGCTGCCTTCCCCCCCCCTCCCACAACTTGCATTGACTTCATGCCTGGCAGCTCGGGTTCAGTGCGCTGCACGCTTGGAAAATAGAACGAAAGCCTGAGCTATCGCTTCAGTGCAGCTTCAGTGTGGCTTCAGTGTGGCACGGGGTCGGCTGGTGTGAACGGTCTCGCCTGTTAACAAGGACGCGAAATGAAACTGCGTGGCTTCAGCGTGGTTTTGGTGTATGGTTAGTAGGGGTGGGGGAAAAAATCGATTCACCTAAGTATCGCGATTTTTAATGTCACGATTTTTTGGATCGATCTTTTATTCCAGAATCGATAATCGCAAATTATTATTATTATTATTTTTTTTATTTTTTTTTGGTGCTTGCAGTCAGGCCACTCACTGAACAGCAGGCCAGGCTCCGCCTACTGGTTTACTAGTGGTTTTATTACTTTATTAGTTAGTCTGAAGTAATAATTACACTTCAGGGTTAAAGTGGGTGCATCTCATTGTAAAATTGGACTTCAAACGGCCCAAATCTGGCTTCAAACGGCCCAAATTTCACGCGCGTTGGCCCATATCGGCCTGGCCTGCTTGGTATCTAATGCCCGGCCTGAATTATGATCCCAGTCCGCCCCTGTTTTTAACTATATCGCCCAGCCCTACTCATGATATATAATATACAGTCTCAAGTGTATGATTCAACTTTTCCCATGTTCTAATCTAGTGTAAAAAAGCAAACAAACTGAAAAAAGAAAAGAAAAAAATAAACAAAAATCGCAATAAATCGTAATATCGAATCGCAATAATCGTAGAATCGCAATACTTAAGAATCGCAATATAAATCGAATCGGCACCCAAGAATCGTGATAGTATCGAATCGGGAGATAAGTGAATCGCCACAGCCCTAATGGTTAGCCTGGCTCCAGACCTTCGAAGCCAAGCCCACTCCACATGTGAAAAACACTTTTTCTCCGGTTGAAAATCCAATCAAGGGCGCCGATTGGCTCACGCTGTCGTCAGTCATGCACAACAGAAACAGACACAGCTGTGGCCGAAGCAGAGATTGCCTGAAGCAGATAGCAGTTTAACACACAGCCTACCAACGTCTTATCCCGACCTCCCAACGCTGTATGAGACGAGATGACGATAAGACGTTCGTTAAAACGAAAAGTACAAAGTCGGCCGACTTTGGCTGCTTAACGTTAGTAGCTAGCTACGGTGGAGAAGCTGGCTAGCATTAGCTAGCTACGTTAGCTTGTGCTTGTGACTAGTAGGTGCGCCAGAGGCAAAGGCTGCTATACGGACCAAACAAAAATTAGGACTTGGCCGTGCCGGCCGGTTGCCGTACACACCTTGGCCTCTAGTGATTGGTTAGGGAAGACCGAAGCCCCGCCCCCTCATAGAAATGTTCTGAAGTGACTGCAATCTCACACCAGAAGAGGAAATGAGTTGACGAGTTGATGATGCAGTCTGAATATCAGGCTAGTGTATGGTGTGAATATCAGACTAGTGTATGGTGTGAATATCAGACTAGTGTATGGTGTGAATATCAGGCTAGTGTATGGTGTGAATATCAGACTAGTGTATGGTGTGAATATCAGACTAGTGTATGATGTGAATATCAGACTAGTGTATGGTGTGAATATCAAGCTAGTGTATGGTGTGAATATCAGACTAGTGTATGGTGTGAATATCAGACTAGTGTATGATGTGAATATCAGACTAGTGTATGGTGTGAATATCAGACTAGTGTATGGTGTGAATATCAGACTAGTGTATGGTGTGAATATCAGACTAGTGTATGGTGTGAATATCAGACTAGTGTATGGTGTGAATATCAGGCTAGTGTATGATGTGAATATCAAGCTAGTGTATGGTGTGAATATCAGACTAGTGTATGGTGTGAATATCAGGCTAGTGTATGATGTGAATATCAGGCTAGTGTATGGTGTGAATATCAAGCTAGTGTATGGTGTGAATATCAGACTAGTGTATGGTGTGAATATCAGACTAGTGTATGGTGTGAATATCAGACTAGTGTATGGTGTGAATATCAGACTAGTGTATGGTGTGAATATCAGACTAGTGTATGGTGTGAATATCAGACTAGTGTATGGTGTGAATATCAAGCTAGTGTATGGTGTGAATATCAGACTAGTGTATGGTGTGAATATCAGACTAGTGTATGGTGTGAATATCAGACTAGTGTATGGTGTGAATATCAGACTAGTGTATGGTGTGAATATCAGACTAGTGTATGGTGTGAATATCAGACTAGTGTATGGTGTGAATATCAGACTAGTGTATGGTGTGAATATCAGGCTAGTGTATGATGTGAATATCAGACTAGTGTATGGTGTGAATATCAGGCTAGTGTATGGTGTGAATATCAGGCTAGTGTATGGTGTGAATATCAAGCTAGTGTATGGTGTGAATATCAGACTAGTGTATGGTGTGAATATCAGACTAGTGTATGGTGTGAATATCAGGCTAGTGTATGGTGTGAATATCAGACTAGTGTATGATGTGAATATCAGGACTAGTGTATGGTGTGAATATCAGACTAGTGTATGGTGTGAATATCAGGCTAGTGTATGGTGTGAATATCAGACTAGTGTATGATGTGAATATCAGACTAGTGTATGATGTGAATATCAGACTAGTGTATGATGTGAATATCAGGACTAGTGTATGGTGTGAATATCAGGCTAGTGTATGGTGTGAATATCAGACTAGTGTATGGTGTGAATATCAGACTAGTGTATGGTGTGAATATCAGACTAGTGTATGGTGTGAATATCAGACTAGTGTATGGTGTGAATATCAGACTAGTGTATGGTGTGAATATCAGACTAGTGTATGATGTGAATATCAGGACTAGTGTATGGTGTGAATATCAGACTAGTGTATGGTGTGAATATCAGACTAGTGTATGGTGTGAATATCAGACTAGTGTATGATGTGAATATCAGACTAGTGTATGATGTGAATATCAGACTAGTGTATGGTGTGAATATCAGACTAGTGTATGGTGTGAATATCAGACTAGTGTATGATGTGAATATCAGACTAGTGTATGATGTGAATATCAGACTAGTGTATGATGTGAATATCAGACTAGTGTATGATGTGAATATCAGACTAGTGTATGATGTGAATATCAGACTAGTGTATGATGTGAATATCAGACTAGTGTATGATGTGAATATCAGACTAGTGTATGGTGTGAATATCAGACTAGTGTATGATGTGAATATCAGACTAGTGTATGGTGTGAATATCAGACTAGTGTATGATGTGAATATCAGACTAGTGTATGATGTGAATATCAGACTAGTGTATGATGTGAATATCAGACTAGTGTATGATGTGAATATCAGACTAGTGTATGGTGTGAATATCAGACTAGTGTATGGTGTGAATATCAGACTAGTGTATGATGTGAATATCAGACTAGTGTATGGTGTGAATATCAGACTAGTGTATGATGTGAATATCAGACTAGTGTATGATGTGAATATCAGACTAGTGTATGGTGTGAATATCAGACTAGTGTATGATGTGAATATCAGACTAGTGTATGATGTGAATATCAGACTAGTGTATGATGTGAATATCAGACTAGTGTATGATGTGAATATCAGACTAGTGTATGGTGTGAATGAGGCAGTGGTTGTCAAACTTTTTCATGTCAAGGCCCCTTAAATTGACACAATTTAGACCACGGACCCCCATCTGTTATACTGCCAACGCCTACGCCCCATACTCTACTGCTGCACATATACTGTATTCTGCTGCTGCTGCTGCTCTTATCTCCACTCACCCTCCCTGTAGAGAGAGAGAGAGAGACACACACACACACACTTACATACACACACACACACAAACACACACACACACACACGCGTGCGTACATACACACACACACACACACACACACACACACACACACACACGCGCGTGCGTACATACACACACACACACACATACATACACACACGTACGTACACACACACACACACACACACACACACACACACACACCACAGACACACACACACACACCCATACACACTCATTTAAATTAGCATGCTGTATGCAACCAAGAATTACATCCACACACATAGAAGCTTGCAAGCGTACTCTTGTGTGCACGCACACACACACGCACGCACGCGCACACACACACACACACACACACACACACACACACACACACACAGACGAAAACAAGCCAGTATGTATAGCTATCTTAGTGAGGACATTCTTTGACAGAATGCATTCCCTAGCCCCTAACCTTAACCATCACAGCTAAATGCCTAACCCTTAACTTCACCCTAACCTAAACGCAATTCTAACCTAACCCTTAACTTCACCCTAACCTAAACGCAATTCTAACCTAACCCTTAACTTCACCCTAACCTAAACGCAATTCTAACCTAACCCTTAACTTCACCCTAACCTAAACGCAATTCTAACCTAACCCTTAACTTCACCCTAACCTAAACGCAATTCTAACCTAACCCTTAACTTCACCCTAACCTAAACGCAATTCTGACCTAACCCTTAACTTCACCCTAACCTAAACGCAATTCTAACCTAACCCTTAACTTCACCCTAACCTAAACGCAATTCTGACCTAACCCTTAACTTCACCCTAACCTAAACGCAATTCTAACCTAACCCTTAACTTCACCCTAACCTAAACGCAATTCTAACCTAACCCTTAACTTCACCCTAACCTAAACGCAATTCTAACCTAACCCTTAACTTCACCCTAACCTAAACGTAATTCTAACCTAACCCTTAACTTCACCCTAACCTAAACGCAATTCTAACCTAACCCTTAACTTCACCCTAACCTAAACGCAATTCTAACCTAACCCTTAACTTCACCCTAACCTAAACGCAATTCTAACCTAACCCTTAACTTCACCCTAACCTAAACGCAATTCTAACCTAACCCTTAACTTCACCCTAACCTAAACGCAATTCTAACCTAACCCTTAACTTCACCCTAACCTAAACGCAATTCTGACCTAACCCTTAACTTCACCCTAACCTAAACGCAATTCTAACCTAACCCTTAACTTCACCCTAACCTAAACGCAATTCTAACCTAACCCTTAACTTCACCCTAACCTAAACGCAATTCTAACCTAACCCTTAACTTCACCCTAACCTAAACGCAATTCTAACCTAACCCTTAACTTCACCCTAACCTAAACGCAATTCTGACCTAACCCTTAACTTCACCCTAACCTAAACGCAATTCTAACCTAACCCTTAACTTCACCCTAACCTAAACGCAATTCTAACCTAACCCTTAACTTCACCCTAACCTAAACGCAATTCTGACCTAACCCTTAACTTCACCCTAACCTAAACGCAATTCTAACCTAACCCTTAACTTCACCCTAACCTAAACG
>NC_139644.1:40718290-40728290 GCF_964638095.1 Poromitra crassiceps | reverse complement strand
GAAATGATCATTTTGATATGAATAAATCATTGCTACTCTATCGCTGATTTGATGTAAGTCAGTTCTAATGAAAGCTTGTCTACGGCAGCAGTAGTGCAGTTTCTTTGGAATCAGGAATAAGTGGGTAGTTAGCATAGTTAGCAGCGATAGCCATTTCATTTCCACTTGTGGATACCACGCTAAAAAGGAAGAAAAGAAGAAAGAAAAATCTCATGTTTTTCCTACTTTATCTTAACTCTATTTTCCTCACAATCATTTAAGGCGTGACTCTGGGCTCTGACCCAGGCTCTGATAAACGTTAGCATAACCTAGCTTAGCCTAACTTGTCTTAGCTTTAGCATAGCTTCCTGTGGCATTCCCCTGCCTGTCATTTCTGCTGAACAACTGCATTAAATACATTCATTATTGAGGCTACGTGCTTTAGTTAAGTGCTTGGTGCTGTGCGTGTGTGCACTGGTGTGTTTTCCTGTAGCTACAGTATATGCGTCTAAGCTTTATGGGGTGTGTGTGTGTGTGTGTGTTGTCTTGCCTTGCGTGTGTGTGTGTGTGTGTGTGTGTGTGTGTTGCCTTGCGTGTGTGTGTGGTGTGTGTGTGTGTGTGTGTGTGCGTGTGTGTCTTGACTGCTTCCATGGTGAGCTGCCTAAGAAACAGCAGCACCAGCCCCACTCGGCTTCTGGTAATTGGATGTGACCTCACAACTTGACCGGCAATAACAATTATACACACACACACACACACACACACACACACACACACACACACACACACACACACACACACACACACACACACACACAAAAACCCCAACACAGGGGGCTTAACACCTCTGGAATACAATTACAGCCCAATAACAGACAGCCACGAAAAGAGGATTAGTGTTGCAACTGGCAACATTCATCTGTCTACAGTACATGGTCATTAAAGACAGATCTGGCAACCCCAGGGCTGAGCTCAGCTCTGAGGGGTTCTGGAGTTCTGGTGTGTTTGTGTGCGTTTTCTCTTTCACACCTTCTCTCTCTCTCTTCCCCTTCTCTCCCTTCCTCCTCTCCTCCCCCTCTCCTCGCAGTCCAAGAA
The DNA here is from genome assembly GCF_964638095.1 of Poromitra crassiceps. Classification (NCBI taxonomy): domain Eukaryota; kingdom Metazoa; phylum Chordata; class Actinopteri; order Beryciformes; family Melamphaidae; genus Poromitra; species Poromitra crassiceps. The sequence continues at coordinate 40,727,216 of NC_139644.1, read as the reverse complement.
GCCAGGAACCTGGTCCCCATGGACCCCAACGGTCTCTCAGACCCCTATGTGAAGCTCAAGCTGATCCCAGACCCACGCAGCGAGAGCAAACAGAAGACCAAGACCATCAGATGCAACCTCAACCCCACCTGGAACGAGACCTTTAAATTGTAAGGGTTTTTCTACTCCAACTTTATTTGTTTCAGTCAGGGAGGGCCAAAATGATTTGCTTTCCTGACCGACAACCGACGCTCGTTAACCGATCATTAACCAGATTCAAATGTACTATTTATAGCCTAATCTATTCCCCTGGCTGGCGAATTTGGCGCAACACTATTTCAGTCTCCCTGTGCGTTGTGTCTGTCTGCCTGCTCACATGAGGAGCGTGGTGTGAACGTGTCTGTGTCTGTCTGACAGAAGGCTCTGTCCGTCTCTGTCTTTAACGTCTAATTGGGCCGTAACGCTGCTCAACAGTCAACACGCAGTGTGGAGACTTAATTGAAGAGGATGACACAATTAAATGTGAAGACACACAATTACACAGCACGTTGGCTGCATGAGTTGTATTTAAGAAATATATTGTATAGCTTATTTTTCTTTTACCATGCAACAAACCTTTTTTTAATTTTTATATACAGTATATAACTTGGGGGGAGAGGGGCGGGCTGAACTGATTAACTGAGGGTTAGGGTTAGTTTGTCATACCGAGTTTCACTTGGTTTGTTTTTTTTATTATTGAGGAAACTACTTCACTTGTAAAAGATATCTGATGTCATCTTAAGTGAGTGTGTGTGTGTGTGTGTGTGTGTGAATATTCTCATCTGCCCAAACAACTCAACTATAATACATCTAAATACTAAATAAATGCTTGGACACTGCTTACCACTGTATATGTATCATGTTTGCTGAATGAAGTGCTTCTAATTGTTAAAACAATAGGATACTAGCAGCACCCATAGGTGCTCTTGTCGGCCACAAATGGGTTCCCATGCGCTGTGTGCAGTCATCAGTACTTCCTGCTATTTATTTACTTCAAAAATGACCATTTCCCGTAACTTTAGATTGATATTTCATGGCGTGGCCGCGGTGAGTACACGAGTCACAACATGTACATGTGAGTGTTTTTAGCGCTGTTGGAATGTGTATTCTTGGTGACTGACTGGGGATAGATATACTGTTGAGCACCATTCAGCTGCTAAGCTGACTAGCAGGAGGGGTGAAACACACTTTCTAATGCGCACACAGGGAAGAGAAAGACATCTTATCTTCTCGTCTTAATATGGGGAATGGCAAATGGGCAAATCTCCCCAAATCTTGGCGTGTTCCTTTAAGATCTGAGAAATCAGGTCTCACATCAGCCTAGGTCTAAACAGCCTAGGCCTAAACAGCTAAGCGTATCAGCCTAGGCCTAAACAGGGTGCTTCTTGTCCCTTGTCTCCATGCAGCCACCTGAAGGAGTACGATAAGGACCGCCGGCTGTCGGTGGAGGTGTGGGACTGGGACCTGACCAGCCGCAACGACTTCATGGGATCGCTGTCCTTCGGCATCTCAGAGCTCCACAAGCTAGGAGTGGACGGATGGTGAGATGAAAGGAGAGGTGGAAGAAGAAGGGTGCAGAGACAGCAACACATGTACAGGCGGAGGGAGAGAGAGATGGACTGCTGGAGAGTAGGGTTGTTAATGATTCATCTACAATCGATTCATTGGCGTTAAGAATTTGATCGATCAGACGAACCCGATGAAACGACAACGTAGGCTATGCGCTATTTTCTCATTTTCTGCTGAAAGGATTCAACACCACAAAGGCCAAATTTAACTTTCTTTGCTTATACAGAAGAAGAATTATTATTATGATTAACTGTATTTTGTATGTCAAAAGATGTTTTTTATAATGATTAATCAATTAATTGATTGTTAAGGTCCTTACACATCAAGAGCGATGCGAAAATGCGGCACGAAATTGCGATGCAAGTTTTGACCCACCTGTCAATCACAGCCACAGATGTGTACACGTCGGAAGCGAATTTCTGAAAAATCGACCGTGGTTCGAAAAAATAAACGCCGCAATAACGCTCAGCGAAACTTCGCCGTTGGTATGCACGGTTGCATTGACTCATATAGGTTCGGAAAATATTATTGACGTGCGAATTAATCGCACGAAAAAAAACGCTCCCGATGTGTAAGGACCTTTTAACATGACCAATTAATCAATTAAGGAAATAGATAAAAATTGGCATCCCTAGAGTAGAGGTGACCTTGTTCATTACTGCACTGTTGGAGAAATAGTTTAGTTTGAGCTCCTCTCTTTTTATTCTGGTGATACTCGGTGCCAGAGCGCCTCTCTTTATCTCTGCTTCTTTATCTCTCTATCTCCCCTGTCTCTCTCTCCAACTATCTCCGTATCTCTCTCTCTCTCTCTAACTCTCTGTATCTCTCTCTGTATCTCTCTCTCTCTCTCTCTCTCCAACTATCTCTCTCTCTCTCTCTCTCTCTCTCTCTCTCTCTCTCCAACTATCTCTGTATCTCTCTCTCTCTCTCTCTAACTCTCTGTATCTCTCTCTGTATCTCTCTCTCTCTCTCTCTCTCCAACTATCTCTCTCTCTCTCTCTCTCTCTCCAACTATCTCTGTATCTCTCTCTCTCTCTCTCTAACTCTCTGTATCTCTCTCTGTATCTCTCTCTCTCTCTCTCTCTCCAACTATCTCTCTCTCTCTCTCTCTCTCTCTCTCTAACTCTCTGTATCTCTCTCTGTATCTCTCTCTCCAACTATCTCTCTCTCTCTCTCTCTCTCTCTCTCTCTCTCTCTAACTCTCTGTATCTCTCTCTGTATCTCTCTGTATCTCTCTCTCTAACTCTCTGTATCTCTCTCTCTCTCTCTCACTCTCTTTTCGCTGACACCGCCCTGTCAGGCTTTTTAATGAGATGCCAGCGTTTGAGGTGGAATGGGAGATATGCCATTAAAAACCTAATATTCAGAGAGTGTGTGTGCGTGCGCACGTGCGTGTGTGTGTGTGTGTGTGTGTGTGTGTGTGTGTGTGTGTGTGTGTGTGCGTGTGCATGTGCATGTTTTCCTCTGCTCCATCTGTGTGTAGCTCCAAAGCGTCACGCCTGCTGGCACCACCACCACTACACAGCGGAACAGAGCGAATGAGCGAGAGGGATAGACAGACACAGGGGGGGAGGAGAGAGAGAGAGATGAGCGAGAGGGATAGACAGACACAGGGGAGGAGAGAGAGAGAGAGATGAGCGAGAGGGATAGACAGACACAGGGGAGAGGAGAGAGAGAGAGATGAGAGAGAGGGATAGACAGACACAGGGGAGAGGAGAGAGAGAGAGATGAGAGAGAGGGATAGACAGACACAGGGGAGAGGAGAGAGAGAGAGGAACAGAAGCTCTGATGTTGAACCTCTTACAGCACAGATGTGATGTCATAGCAGGGGAAATCAAGTGCCTTGTGCTTTACTATAATAATAATAATAATAATAACCCCCTGAGCCAATTAGCAAAAGATGCATCATTCCTCCAAGTTTCATAAAAATTGCATGAGTGGTGTGGCAGTTATGGCCTTTCAAATATTGAAATTTTGACATTTAATTATAGCACCCTTATAATAAAAATAAAAAAAACCCTGATCATGTGACCTCACATTCTATTTGCTCTATGTATCAGTCTGGACTTCCAGCCGCCAAACAGCCATTTCCTAAAATGACAATGTGACCAATCAAGCACTGCGTCGTAGCTGATGATGACGTAACCGGGCTGTGTGTATTTACTTATCGCAACCCAGTTTAGGTGAAACCACACCCACCTACGCATGACGTGACCGGAGGAAGCCCCACGCCGCTCTGCTAGCTTAGCAACTAGCAAAATGCCAAAAAAATGTATTTATTAACTGAATCTTTGCCCTAACTGCAAGATTAAACCTTCCGAAAACTTCACGCCAATTCTAACTTCAAACAGAGATTATTTGTACGCCTTTTTGTGATCATCTGCTCACACATAGTTTTTTACATCCTTCTACTGCAGGCTGCCTGCAAACTGACTGCAGTCGCGCCAGCCTCCACTCCCAAATACACGGTCAGACTAGCCTTTGCGTTGTTGTGCGTTGATACAGTCGATTGTCGCAAAATCCAAATGCAGCATCATGTTCTGGTCTTATTGACTTGTTATTTTTCTCAGATCACCATTTACAAATTGTAGTAATTGCATTGCTTTCATAGTAACGTTAAATCGCTGCGTGGGTCCAGCCCTCAATATACTACTACTATAGAATCAGAGATGATTATTTAAAAAAATAAAATGTTAATTTCATTTCATTTCATTTATTTGTTTATTTGAATAGGGACAGGTACACGTACATATAGTGTTCACAACATAAAATGTCAATAAACCTATGATGAGTTGTACCAAAGCATGTATAGCCCAGGGCTAGTTTGCAATGCCAGTCCCTAGATGTAACCCGACATTCCTGTAAAATAAAAATAATAATACACAAAAATACAGCAAAATACAATAAAAAGACACATATCAAAGATCAGATAGGCTACTAAATGTAAAATTCAGGTCAAATGTCAGTACAGTAACAATTCAAATATCACAGTTAAGACAGTTCAAATTATGTTCAGTTTAGTTAAAAGTGTGTGCTTATTGTACACACTCCTAAGAGTGTGTACAAACCTGTCAGTTTACAAATATCAGTTTTACTACTTAAATAATGTCATATTATACACATAAAGTGATATATCCACGTAATTAATGTGTCTTATTATGCATAAAGTGTATATATATCCGCTCTGCTGCATAACGGGCGATCTTCATTCATCTTTCCAAAGTATTTTCCAAGCATGCCGGCTTCCGTGCGAGCGAGCAGAAGTGACGTGCGCTTTCGTGGAAACTGGGTTGCGAAAAAGTATGAACGCAACCGGGCCAATGGGCAACCGGGCCTGAAGCAACAAGCGGTAACGTTAACGTTATTAGAGTAAACACAGCCATAAGTGCAGTTATTGCAGAAATAGACTCAATAATAACAATTAAACAAGAACAAGAAGATGCGCCAGTGGAGTTTCCTGAAGGGAAAAGCAGTTTTCGCCGTTCTTCCGAGTGGATTTGGCGACGCTGATTGGCTGAAGGAGGGCAAGTAGTCCCGCCCACTGAAATCACTGTGGCTGTATTGGAGTCCAGCTGTTGTAGCACTTCTCTTGTGTTAAGTGTGAGGTTTGGGCCCATCGCGGTCAGGCTTTGCTAGATGACTGTGGAGGAGAGTGAATGAGGAAATGATTAGCCGCCTTTTCTTCAGGGCATCATATCTAAACAAGGTGTTAGCGGCTTCAGCTAAAGGCATCAGTTAAATGGCTAAATTGTAAATACTTGTGAATTGGTTAAACTGATCATATCCTCTCTCCCTCTTTCTCTCCTCCCCCTCTCTCTCCCCTCCTCTCTATCCCTCTCTCTCTCCTCCCCCTCTCCCTCTCTCTCTCTCCCCCTCTCTCTCCCTCCCCCCGCCCCCCCCCCTCTCTCTCTCTCTCCAGGTTTAAGCTGCTCTCCCAGGAAGAGGGCGAGTACTTTAATGTTCCTGTTCCTCCAGAGGGGGAGGAAGGCAATGAAGAGCTACGGCAGAAGTTTGAGGTGTGTGTGTGTGTGTGTGTGTTTGTATGTGTCAACTTTTGAGTGGGAGTGCATATGTATGTGTATGCCTGAAACTAGGGATGCACCGATATGAAAATTTTGGCCGATGCCGATAACCGATATTAACATTGCTGTTATGGCCGATAACCGATATTTACCGATGTCGATATGATCTGTATAAAACCACATTTTTATGATCATCGCATTTTGTACATACTGAAAAACACATGTTAACACTGAATTTGAAAAAGTTATGCATTTCTTTATTTGCAAAGCCTTTGGAAAAGCCCATAAATCATAGATTTACTGCATTATTTCATATCAATGTGAAGAATTTGGCTGATAATGATAACCGATATTAACATTGCAACATCTGACCGATACCGATATGACCGATATGTTAAAAAATCGGCCGATACTGGCCGATACCGATATGATTGCCGATATATCGTGCATCCCTACCTGAAACTGTGCGTGTGTGTGTGTGTGTGTGAGAGAGAGAGATTGTCTCTCTGGGAGAGCTGTTAGCAGTTGGCAGGCAGACTTACCATCCGGTCTGGCACGCTGCGGGTGCAGACGTGCGTGTGTGTGTAGGTGCGTGTGTGTGTGTGGTTGACCGGTAGGCCCACTCATTAACACATTTGGCAGAGGAGAGGAGAGCCCCGCTCTGTGCTGTCTGGCCACAGTCTCACATGACTCTGATCACAACACATCAGAGACTCATTATGAGATGTGTTGATCACATGACTCTGATCACAACACATCAGAGACTCATTATGAGATGTGTTGATCACATGACTCTGATCACAACACATCAGAGACTCATTATGAGATGTGTTGATCACATGACTCTGATCACAACACATCAGAGACTCATTATGAGATGTGTTGATCACATGACTCTGATCACAACACATCAGAGACTCATTATGAGATGTGTTGATCACATGACTCTGATCACAACACATCAGAGACTCATTATGAGATGTGTTGATCACATGACTCTGATCACAACACATCAGAGACTCATTATGAGATGTGTTGATCACGGAGTCTAGCAGTGATGGTCGGGGGTCATTTAGCTTTTGTTCCTGCAGCTGTCCCTGTTTTAGTCCAGTTTTGCTTTTAGGATAGATTTCAGCCTTAATGCGAGACTTTCTATTGGACAACAGAAGCAGTCTTTCTAAACTTAATCTTCTGGGATAGATTTCAGCCTTAATGCTAGACTTTCTATTGGACAACAGAAGCAGTCTTTCTAAACTTAATCTTCTGGGATAGATTTCAGCCTTAATGCAAGACTTTCTATTGGACAAAAGAAGCAGTCTTTCTAAACTTAATCTTCTGGGATAGATTTCAGCCTTAATGCAAGACTTTCTATTGGACAAAAGAAGCAGTCTTTCTAAACTTAATCTTCTGGGATAGATTTCAGCCTTAATGCAAGACTTTCTATTGGACAAAAGAAGCAGTCTTTCTAAACTTAATCTTCTGGGATAGATTTCAGCCTTAATGCAAGACTTTCTATTGGACAAAAGAAGCAGTCTTTCTAAACTTAATCTTCTGGGAAAGATTTCAGCCTTAATGCAAGACTTTCTATTGGACAAAAGAAGCAGTCTTTCTAAACTTAATCTTCTGGGATAGATTTCAGCCTTAATGCAAGACTTTCTATTGGACAAAAGAAGCAGTCTTTCTAAACTTAATCTTCTGGGATAGATTTCAGCCTTAATGCAAGACTTTCTATTGGACAAAAGAAGCAGTCTTTCTAAACTTAAGCTTCTGGGATAGATTTCAGCCTTAATGCTAGACTTTCTATTGGACAAAAGAAGCAGTCTTTCTAAACTTAAGCTTCTGGGATAGGTTTCAGCCTTAATGCAAGACTTTCTATTGGACAACAGAAGCAGTCTTTCTAAACTTAATCTTCTGGGATAGATTTCAGCCTTAATGCAAGACTTTCTATTGGACAAAAGAAGCAGTCTTTCTAAACTTAATCTTCTGGGATAGATTTCAGCCTTAATGCTATACTTTCTATTGGACAAAAGAAGCAGTCTTTCTAAACTTAATCTTCTGGGATAGATTTCAGCCTTAATGCAAGACTTTCTATTGGACAAAAGAAGCAGTCTTTCTAAACTTAATCTTCTGGGATAGATTTCAGCCTTAATGCAAGACTTTCTATTGGACAAAAGAAGCAGTCTTTCTAAACTTAATCTTCTGGGATAGATTTCAGCCTTAATGCAAGACTTTCTATTGGACAAAAGAAGCAGTCTTTCTAAACTTAATCTTCTGGGATAGATTTCAGCCTTAATGCAAGACTTTCTATTGGACAAAAGAAGCAGTCTTTCTAAACTTAAGCTTCTGGGATAGATTTCAGCCTTAATGCTAGACTTTCTATTGGACAAAAGAAGCAGTCTTTCTAAACTTAAGCTTCTGGGATAGGTTTCAGCCTTAATGCAAGACTTTCTATTGGACAACAGAAGCAGTCTTTCTAAACTTAATCTTCTGGGATAGATTTCAGCCTTAATGCAAGACTTTCTATTGGACAAAAGAAGCAGTCTTTCTAAACTTAAGCTTCTGGGATAGGTTTAAGTTAGAAGTGCATTATTATTATTATTATTATTATTATTATTATTATTATTATTATTATTATTATTATTATTATTTAGTCTTGAGTCTGAATTATGGGTTTATGAAGTCACATACAGCTCCCCCCTCCCCCTCTCTCTCTCTTTTCCCTCTTTATCTCTTTTTCTCTCGCTCAGTCTCCTCAAGGTCATGGTCCTCAGACACATTCTCTAGGGGCGAGCTATCACACACACACACACACACACACACACACATACTGACACATACACACACACACGCACACGCAGTCATGCTCAAAACGTTCAGTGAGAGTTAAGGAGCAGAAAGCTAATATCCTAAAACCGGCTATTCTCATTTAGAGCAGAGACACAAGGCAGTCTGTCTCTCTCTCTCTCTCCCTCTCTGTCCTCTCTCTCTCCCTCTCTCTGTCCTCTCTCTGTCCTCTCTCCCTCTCTCTGTCCTCTCTCTGTCCTCTCTCTCTCCCTCTCTCTGACCTCTCTCTGTCCTCTCTCTCTCATCTCTCTGTCTTTTCTTTTCTAAGACACACAGAATATGCAGAGGGAGAGAGAGATGAAGAAGTGGATGAAAGGTGGAGGTGGATTGAGGTGTAGAGATGGGGGAGGGAGAAAGACTGAAGGAGAGAGAAGAAAAAGAGGAAAGAGAGGAAGAGATGGATCAACAGAAAGAAAGAGAGAAAGAGAGAGAGACATTGAGAAAGTATGCAAGAAAAAGAGAGAAACATTAAT
>NC_139644.1:40708290-40713290 GCF_964638095.1 Poromitra crassiceps | reverse complement strand
ATACACAGAACTTTTAAACTGTTTATGAAATACTGGTGCCTCTAAATGACCTACAGTGTACATGGGCAAATGTGACAATCGGCCAGGAGAATGGATATCACTTTGTTGTTAGTCAAACTCACATGCATGCGCTGCGCGAGGGACGGGGGGGGGGCGCTACAGGGAGAAGTGAAGCCTCTACCCCGGCGGCCTCTCACCTGGCAAGACCGCAGCTTCACTAAACCCCCGCCTGCGGCCTAGCGGAGCCGACGCTGCAGACAGCTACAAGGGCTTCCTGAGGAGCGGATTTTTTCTCTCTCAAAACAATTGAAAACCACCGTCATGTTAAAGCTGAGTAAGGAGATTGATTGTCATCGAAACATTGAATGAATTCAATCAATCAATCAATCAGACCCGCCAGCCGATGTTGTAGGGTGAGTAGATCAGGTACCAACACCGGTTGTTTGGAACTATTGCGGGTCTCCATGATCCGCCATTGCTGTAAAAGATTTGCCCTGATGAAGTGAATGGAGATGACGCAACTCTTTCTCTCAATAGCTGGGTTTCCATCCAAAGGTATCGCAACTTTGAATCAAATTTTCAGAAAGTCGGCAAAAGAAAATGCGATACTACACGTCGTTTCCACCCACTACCGTTATGCGTAATATCAGGAATGGTGAAGAGGAGGTTCAATTAATTGACGTGATTAAAACATGGCCAGACACCAGTCAAACCCTCAAACGAGGGAAATTAACCCCGTTCTCTGAATAAATGTGAGGTAAAGAGAAAACATCCTGGCCTGATATTCAGACTGAAGCGGAGGAAATCATGATGGGAAGCTTGGTGACGGAGAGCAAACTGCTGCTGTCACTCTGCTAACGTTACACGTGTTGTCTCGCTATGAAAAACATCACATATTCATTTACCGTAAATTCCGGACTATAAGCCGCACCGGTGTATAAGCCGCACCTGCAAAGTTGACTATTTTTTTCTTATATAAGCCGCACCGGACTATAAGCTGCGGGTGTTTTAATGTTTTTTTTTTTTTTTTTTTTTTTTTTTTTATTGTGTTTTAATGTTTAATTACCATATGTAAGGGTTCATGCACAGAGGGGATTGTCGGGAAAGAGATGGCTGTTTGAGGAAGCTCCCATTTATTAACATTTCAACAAAACAAACAACATAACACAACACCACCTGTGTTGTTATTTACAGTGCACACAGTGTCATACAGTGTCATACAGTGTGGTGAAAAGAGGGCAAGAGAGGAAATTAAAACAGAAGTGGATTTATAGTTAGAAAGAGTGCTAAAAAAGAGAGATTTTTTTTTTTTTTTTTTTTTTTTGGAAAAAATCCATAGATAAGCCGCACCGTTATATAAGCCGCAGGGGCCAAAAAAGGCCAAAAAACGGGAAAAAAGGTGCGGCTTATAGTCCGGAATTTACGGTAATAGTTCTTGATTATACAGAGGTATGTAAAATGTATTACCAGACACCACTGTTCAATTCGGCATATATATATAATCCACAGAGATGTTACTGTAAGTGAATAAAATGTCAATTCTGGATGGGAGTCGCCTGAAATCCCGCTGTCTTCCTCTGTTAAAACTGTATGTATTTGAATGGAGTTTGGTTACAGATTCGCCAAAGCTGTTTCCATTGCATTTATTGCATTTCTTTTTATCGATACACCCTACTTTTCCGCCTCCCTCAAGCGTGAAAACTTTTTTGCGATATTTGGAATTTGGAATATCATTTTCTGGTGTTTCCACTCAGGATTTTAATGCGCAATTTAAAATTTTGCATAAAAACAGGTGGATGGAAACCTGCTGTAAAGTGATCCAGCAGATTTCCCTCCAAGGCAAACAATACAAAATGCAGTGCAGAGGCTATGAGAGGCTGCCAATCGTCTTGGCTGTGGTCTTGTTTGTGTACTGCAATTATCCTAATGTCTCCAAATGAAAGTAGCAGTGATTTATTGATGTCACATAGCACCTTAAATTTGACTGGACGGTTGCCAGTTTGAATCCCTGGACCAGCCGAGGATATGTGGGTGGGGAAAGTGAATTAAGTAGCTCTGCTCTCCCGGAACAACTACAGTCAAGATGCCCTTGGGCAAGGCTCTTAATCCAAAATTCTCAGACTCAAGACTGGTTGTACTGGACAGCATTGTATGAATGACTGGATGTATAACCAGTAGGAACTTGTGTAGGAACCTGGCACTGGAAAAGGGCAAGTGTGTGTGTTTAACCTTCCCCGGATAAACAAAGCTTCAAGTAAGTACTTAAACTAAGCACATTTGTGAAGCCTGACAACTAATGGTGAAAAGTGGAATATGGAACTGGCCATGTGCTATTGGCTCGTTTTTGGGGCCAGATGAGGACATCTTCTATAAGCTCTTTTCACAGCAACCGTTTTGAGGTGGTAAAGCAGGAAGTAAAGCAGGTAATACCATGAATGATTGTTCCATTCCATGTAGGTGTTCCAGTGCCAGGCCCCTCATTACAGTGCCAGGCCCCTCATTACAGTGCCAGGCCCCTCATTACAGTGCCAGGCCCCTCATTACGATGAGCTGAATGGACATCTTAGCGTCTGTGAAGACGTATCCGAGTGAAAATAAACGTTGCTTTGACTAGAACAGGGTCGTGAGGCGGGACATAAGAGTGTGGATGATTTGATTGGACCGTTTTGCCGACTGGAGTTCACGTTGGCCAATCCTGGCACTTGTATGTGTTCTGCCCCTACGCGAGTGGGGTCCGCATAGAACCGGGCAGCCGACTGCTTCCGTGCGGACACGCCGAGGCAAGAGAGCTGCCTGTTGGCTTGGAGCGTCGACTAGCCGTAAAGAGCCGCGGTAATACAATATTCCTGGAATGCGAGTTTAACGGACCAGTTACATGTCCTTTGCATTCTACATCAAATGAAGACATTACCGTTAGTTTTATTTTGTGTGTTACATACTTATTGGCCAAGTATATTAACATTTATGGGCTTAGAAAATTCTGCCCAGGTTACAGGTACTAGGCAGCCATCTTGAGTTGAAATTTGATACTTCTTTGTGATGTCAGCATACTGTAGATTAGACTTTGCACACATTATTAAATAGGTGCACTGAATACCCAGGGGTGTGATCTAAAATTAAAAGTAATTTTTGGGTTCAGCTCGACTTTAATGCTATTTTTACTTGTTGTACTCTATAGAATCTACAGCAGTGGTTCTCAACCTTTTGCCACCATGTACCACCTCAGAAATGAGCACCATATGAAAGTATGAGAGAGAGGGAGCCCCACGTAACACCAGTGGGTACCTGTACTACAGGTTGAGAACCACTCGTCGGCACCAGTGGCTCCTGCATTACATTACTGGCTTTCCTTGGGAAGCTAAGCAGGTCTGGCCTAGGATACTCCTTGGATGGGAGACTGGTGCTGGAAGTGGTGTTGGAGGACCAGTAGGAGGTGCTCTTCCCCTCTGGTCCAAATGGTCTGATGAATAATCTGATCTGATTAATAATCTCCCAAATGCCCCAGGGCAGAGACAGGAACTCTGTCCTGTGAGTGAGCACCGTCCTTCGGATGAGACGTTAAACCGAGGTCCTGACACCCCGGTGCCCTGGGGGGTGTAACCCCGGTGCCCTGGGGTGTGTAACCCCGGTGCCCTGGGGGGTGTAACCCCGGTGCCCTGGGGGGTGTAACCCCGGTGCCCTCCCTCAATTCCCAAAACAGGCCTTCCTTCAATCATGGCCACCTAATCATCCCTCATTACTTAATTGGCACATTCAACTCTCCACTGTGATAGGCTGATGTGTGGTGAGCATTCCGGCGCAAACTGGTTGCTGTGCATCACCCAGGTGGGTGCTACACATCGGTGGGGGATGAGTTGAGTTCCCTCCCCCTCCCTCCTCTGATATGTGAAGCGCTTTGAGTGTCTAGAAAGGCGCTATATAAATCCAATCAATTACTGATCTATAGAGTACAACAGGTGGTGACATCACATGGCACCAAAGACCAGCCACTAGCAGATGGACAGTTCAGTTCAGTCCCCTACTTTTCACCATTAAATGTCAGGCTTCACCACAGATTTGAGTTTGGGCTTTAGCTTCTCTTTAAAATAAGATTGATTCATTTACATTTTGTGTTGTTTGTACCTTCTCAACACATGAGGTCGGAGTTTGTATCTACTCTTGATGTGTCCCGCTCATTTCCTCCCCAGAGGGCTAAGATCGGTCCCAGCAAGCACGCAGAAGATTCAGCCAAAGCTGCAGCCCGCTTCGACTCCAACGGCAACCGAGACCGTATCAAGCTCTCCGACTTCAACTTCCTCATGGTGCTGGGCAAGGGCAGCTTCGGCAAGGTGAGTTCCTGCTGTGTGTGTGTGTGTGTGTGTGTGTGTGTGTGTGTGTGTGTGTGTGTGTGTGTGTGTGAAAAGTATCGATATTTTTTTTATACTCGTTTGCAACACTATCGATACCACCAGTGCTTTCTCTTAAAGAAAAATTCAAGCATACTACTGATGTATCCCTCCCTCTCATTGGTGGGTATCTGTGGCTGCAACAAGCTCAAAGTGTTCTCATAGGCTGATGACTAGAGCAGAGGCAATCTGCTGTGTAACCGCAAAGTTTTTAATGAGTTTGATCATTGATCTAGTTTATCTAGGTGATGGAGAAGCGTGGGTCTGTTCATGCATCGCTCTTTGTTTATTTGTAGTTTATCTAGGTGATGGAGAAGCGTGGGTCTGTTCATGCATCGCTCTTTGTTTATTTGTATGCCTCTTGATGTGTTGGTTGTCATGTCCTCCCCGTTGGATCGACAATGGTATCACAATGGTATTACAATGGTAATGGAGTATCGATATTTTCCTGGGTATCGAAGTTAGAAATTCTACTATCGTGACAACCCGTGTGTGAGTGTGTGTGTGTGTGTGTGTGTGTGTGTGTGTGTGTGTGTGTGTGTGTGTGTGTCACACTCACAGAGCTCAGAGAGGAAAGGATGGGGAGAAAGAAAGAACATGATGTGCAGGTAGATG
>NC_139644.1:40700790-40705790 GCF_964638095.1 Poromitra crassiceps | reverse complement strand
CTAACCTCACGGTCCGCGCTCTAGTTCTCTACATTAGTATCTAACCTCACGGTCCGCGCCCTAGTTTTCAACATTAGTATCTAACCTCACGGTCCACACCCTAGTTCTCAACATTAGTATCTAACCTCACGGTCCGCGCCCTAGTTCTCTACATTAGTATCTAACCTCACGGTCCGCGCCCTAGTTCTCAACATTAGTATCTAACCTCACGGTCCGCACCCTAGTTCTCAACATTAGTATCTAACCTCACGGTCCGCACCCTAGTTCTCAACATTAGTATCTAACCTCACGGTCCGCACCCTAGTTCTCTACATTAGTATCTAACCTCACGGTCCGCACCCTAGTTCTCAACATTAGTATCTAACCTCACGGTCCGCACCCTAGTTCTCTACATTAGTATCTAACCTCACGGTCCGCACCATAGTTCTCTACATTAGTATCTAACCTCACGGTCCGCACCCTAGTTCTCTACATTAGTATCTAACCTCACGGTCCGCACCCTAGTTCTCAACATTAGTATCTAACCTCACGGTCCACACCCTAGTTCTCTACATTAGTATCTAACCTCACGGTCCGCACCCTAGTTCTCTACATTAGTATCTAACCTCACGGTCCGCGCCCTAGTTCTCTACATTAGCATCTAACCTCACGGTCCGCACCCTAGTTCTCTACATTAGTATCTAACCTCACGGTCCGCGCCCTAGTTCTCTACATTAGCATCTAACCTCACGGTCCGCACCCTAGTTCTCAACATTAGCATCTAACCTCACGGTCCGCGCCCTAGTTCTCTACATTAGCATCTAACCTCACGGTCCGCACCCTAGTTCTCTACATTAGTATCTAACCTCACGGTCCGCACCCTAGTTCTCTACATTAGTATCTAACCTCACGGTCCGCACCCTAGTTCTCAACATTAGCATCTAACCTCACGGTCCGCACCCTAGTTCTCAACATTAGCATCTAACCTCACGGTCCGCGCCCTAGTTCTCTACATTAGCATCTAACCTCACGGTCCGCACCCTAGTTCTCAACATTAGTATCTAACCTCACGGTCCGCGCCCTAGTTCTCTACATTAGCATCTAACCTCACGGTCCGCACCCTAGTTCTCAACATTAGCATCTAACCTCACGGTCCGCACCCTAGTTCTCTACATTAGCATCTAACCTCACGGTCCGCACCCTAGTTCTCAACATTAGCATCTAACCTCACGGTCCGCACCCTAGTTCTCTACATTAGTATCTAACCTCACCACCTGTCTCAACAACAGTAGGCTAATGGGACGGCGCATCCTGTCTCGAAACATCCTGCTCAGCAGTTCAGAAAGCAGATTGCATCAGCAAGCAGAACTGATCACTGATCAACCCTGTTTTACTAGCAGGCTTTGGCCAATGTAGCTCAGCCATCATGATGATATATAAGTCTGCTGTCCTGGTCCAGAGGTACATTTCCATAGCTTGGAGGCCAGCTGCTCTCCTTTCTTCCAGCCACAGCCCCCGGCTGCTCCTCTGCTTCACACGCTGCTGCCATTGTGCTTCCCCATCACTCAGAACGCAGCCAGCCAGACCAGCTTTCAATGCTTCTCTGTCAAATCCTAAATGCTTATTTTACATCTTTATAAATTGTGGTCAAGCTGGCAATAGAGAAAGCTGAATAGAATATTTATGACAATACATACAGTGCAATACAATACAGTACAATACAACATAGTGCGGTATAATACAATACAACAGTGTAGTGTACACTAGAGTTTGATTTATTTTCCCCCAGGGAAATTCACTTTGCAAGAGAAACAAGATACAACACATTTGCGGTTAATATGTTCAAGATTGCTCTCCTGTTAAATGACCTAGAACAGTAATTCTGGTTAAAAGTTTCAAGCCAAAAATGCCCCGACCATAGACAGTAGAGATGTCACAATATATCGTCCCACAATATATCGCGATATCAAAAGGTGACGATATGTATCGTTGAGATGAAATATCATATCGTGAGAAAAAGAAGCTGAACATGGTGGCACTGATCTGCATCTGATTGCATGCTCGCTCTCCTTTTCATAGCTTTGTTTGAACAGACGAGGGGGCGTTACAGACACGGAGGATGAAAATGGTGAAATTACTCAAAATTAGCGTGGAGGATGCCCCCTCAACTTACAAATCGACCGCAAAAGAATATTGTTAAAATATCGTATCGTGTATCGTATCGTGCACTGAGTGTATCGTGACACCCCTAATAGACAGTATACAAAATAGGTATTGGTATTGGTTTTTGGACTCCCCGTTTTGAAGCCTAGAGCCGTGGTTCAGAGCCCACCCCATCAAAACATACAGCGGCCAAATAAGGCATTTTCAGAGCAATTGTCCACAGTCATGAACACAACATCTGAAACATGTTGCAGCATTTTCATTGTTACACTTTTCAATGAGCTGTCTCTCCATCAGCAACTTTTTTCCCCCCAAAATGATTTGGTGGGAAATGAATCGCTGGCCTAGAGTGTGGGAGTGTGGCCGTCGCCATCTTGGAGTTCTTGCGCCGTTCAAGACCAGGGGTTTCAGACAGCCTGTGATCTGCGAGCTGCGCCATCACTCAACAGCTGACCTGCCAATCACGCCCAAAACAGTCTTTTCTATCATCTATTTTAATCTAAATAGGGGAGTTATATTTCCCTGTACAGTTGTTATGAAAGGTGAATTAGCTATAGATCAAAACCGTGTTTTGAACCAGGCTGTTAACATCTTTTAAAATGGGGTACAACGGGGTGAATGAACTCTCCTTTGGGGCCAGCCTCAAGTGGCCATTCAAGGAACTACAGATTTCATCACTTTATGTCTTCCACAGTGTTTGTCTTGACCTTGTCCTTGTGCTTGTAGAAAATGAGCTCAGGGCCAGATGGTGTCCTTCCTCCCTGTTTCAACTTTATCAAGTTTGTATTTACATAGACTCACACTGGCACCATATGGGATACACACACACACGCGCACGCACGCACGCACGCACGCACACTAGGGTTGTAGCGGTACTAAATTTCTGTTTCGGTGCCGGTACCAATTTGTATTTCGATACTTTCGATACTTTTCGATACTTTTTGTAAAAAAAAAAAGTGAAACTGTCCAATGTCAAGATTTGGCTTTATTTTAAGAGTTTGGGAACAATTACACCAATAAATTGGTGTGGCATTTAAATGCTGAACAAAACAAACCTTTTGAGCAGTGAGAATACCGGTAAGTAAAATAAAGTAATGCCAGTGAAAATAAAATGACCATAAAACACTAGCCTATAGCAGCAAAAACTCAGAGAAACACCAATAACAACAATAAATAAATAATTGGTGGCATTTAAATTCTGTCTAACTTTTACTTGTCAAATAAGTACACACTCAGTAACATAACACAAATCTTTTGAACAGTGGGAAATGGGAATAAGTAAAATAAATAAAATAAATAATAATATAATAAAACACTATAGCAGCAGAAACTCAAATCTTTTTTTCTTCAACAAGCAGCATGGCTTCATATTCCCATTCTGTCCCCCAGCCTACTCAGCCTAAACCCTAGTTCTCCTATGGGTGGTAGACAGACTCACTGTTTGGCTGACTCTCAGTTTACTCACTCAGTCCCTCCCATCCCAATGTCTTCTTCAGGTTCCTAGCCAAGAAAACGAGGGTGTCAACATGTTCCTCGGTCAGTCTAGATCTTGTTGGACTGCAGATATTCCCAGAAGTACTGAAAACACGTTCAGATGCACAGCTTGATGCTGGAATACAGAGATATTGTCTAGCAAACTGAGCTAAGATGGGCAGGTCTGTCTGGTGTTGCTTCCACCATGCCAGGGGATCCTCTGCAGGGCTGATGTCTCTAAATTGTTTATACTCAGTAATCTCAACTTCCAGTTTAGCACTTCTTGTCATGGGTGGGGCATTCAGGCAGTATTACTCACAGTTTACATCTAACGTTATGTAGGCTACTTTCACGCATACTTCAGTCAGGGTTATCGACAGTCCATATTATTGCCTCTGCACGTTTCCCGACGCTACAGTGAGCGCTCGTTAACTAACGTTACTGCGGAGTCCGCTGTTAGTACAGCGGAGTCCGCTGTAACGTTAGTACAGCGGAGTCCGCTGTAACGTTAGTTAACGTTAGTTAACGAGCGCATTTTCTCACTGTAGCGTCGGGAAACGTGCAGAGGCAATAATATGGACTGTCGATAACCCTGACTGAAGTATGCGTGAAAGTAGCCTACATAACGTTAGATGTAAACTGTGAAAGGGCACAGCTGCTGCTACTAACTGGGCTGGGAGAGGCTTTGTGTTTAGCCATAGCCTACTTTGCTAGTTTGCTTTTAATGTGCGCGGGTCTGCTCAGTGCTCAGCTGCTTTTTTTCCTCAAACTCTTTTCCTCACCGCTTGACATGTGGATATGACGTCACTCACTCCAGCGCATTTCTTAAAGAGACAGGCTCATATTGACCATTATCAGTCATAGCAGTGGTCGGAAAAGTACCGGGTCTTTTTAAATCTTAGTATAGAACCTGTTCTACAGCAATAGTACCGCGGTTCGGGGGTAGTACCGGTAGTACCTACATCCCTAACGCACACACACACAGACTCACACAGACATACACACACACACACACACACACACACACACACACACACACACACACACAGACTCACACACACTCTAAATGTGTACATACTTGCAGCATAAACCCAACTACAGTACAGTGGATACAGAAACTTTAACTCTGAAAATTCTAACTCAAATATTGAACTGTGGCTGCCCCCAACACACACACGCACACACACACACACGCACACACACACGCACACACACACACACACACACACACACTCACACACACACTCACACACCTGTGTCTTTGTCCATCTGTGCTGCGCTCCCACTAGAATCCCAAGCCCAGTAACCTGTACTGTATATTATCATACCTGAATATTTATAAAGCCTAAACAGCAAAGTTAGTTAGTTTTCCATCTCACAGGAAA
>NC_139644.1:40685790-40695790 GCF_964638095.1 Poromitra crassiceps | reverse complement strand
CACTGTTCCTCAGATTGTGGCAGGCTAACACATATTGTGCAGCCAGAGTTGCTGTGTTTCCTTCTCCCAGGACAGTTCCCAGTCTGGACTGCTCATCCAGCTCTTTGAATTGGGGGATTTGGGAGCCGAGTTTGTTAAAGAACATTTCTCTAACTGTTTTGAATTTTTCACATTGTAGGAGGAAGTGCATCTCCGTCTCGACCTCACCTGTCAAACAGTGACCACATGTTCTATTTTCTTTTGGTTGCCATGATTTCTTATGTCTTCCTGTTTCGATTGCCAGTTGGTGGTCACTGAGCCTGTACCTGGTGAGGATCTGTCTCTGCTTCCTATCTCTGACAGTAGAGAGATATTCTGCCAATTCATAATCTCTGTTCAGGGCCAGATAGCATTCTAATCTACTTTGATTTTTGGTTTCTTCTTTCCAATGTTCCAAGTAGGTTTCTTTGCATTGTTTAATAATTTGGTTTACCTGAATTGGTGTTTGGGAAGCAGTGTTGGTCTGAGCCTGGTGGAGATGTGGCTGAGGAGGGACAGTTAGTCTCAGCACCAACTGACATAGTGGACTCTTTTCTGGGTTCAGCTCTTGGGTTTGCAGGGCTTTGAAGTGGAGGCTATCTGGGGGACTGGATTTAAGATGATTTACAAATTTTAGTGCTCTCTTTTGAATGTTAATTGTTAATGGATAACGGCCCAATTCTGATCTGCACGCATTTGTTGGTGTTTTTCTTTGTACATGTAGGATGTGTCTGCAGAATTCAGCATGTAGGGATTCTGTTGGGTGTTTCTCCCAGCTGATGAAGCTATGATGACTGAGTGGACCCCATACTTCACTACCGTACAGTGCAATGGGCTGGATCACACTGTCAAATATTTTAAGCCAGATTTTAATTGGAATTTGGATATTATAAAATTTCATTTTGATTGCATGTAGGGCTCTGCGAGCTTTTTCTTTTAGTGCGTTCACTGCCAGGCTGAAGCTGCCTGAGGCTGTTATTGTGAGGCCGAGGTAGGTGTAGCTCATGGTGTGTGGTATGATGGTGTTTCCTAAGGTGAACTGGTGTCTGTCTTCCTGACATCTGGCCTTTTTTTGGAATACCATGATATTCGTTTTTTTCAAATTGACTGCCAGGGCCCAGCTCTGGCAGTAGCGGTCCAGCAGGTCCAGCTGCTGCTGTAGTCCCTGTTTTGTGGGGGACACCAGAACTAGATCATCTGCATAGAGCAGGAATTTGATTTCCTTGTCCAGAAGAGAGAGGCCCGGGGCGGTGCTTAGTTCCAGCTGCTCTGCAAGTTCATTGATGTAAATGTTGAACAGCGTTGGACTCAGGTTGCAGCCCTGGCGGACACCTCTCGCCTGGGCAAAGGATTCAGTGCGTTTGTCTCCAATCTTCACGCTGTATCTGCTTGTCATGTACATGCATTTAATAAGGTCATACACTTTGCCACCGATACCACATTGAAGAAGTCGGTAATATAGGCCTTCATGCCAAATTGAATCGAAGGCTTTTCTAAAGTCAATAAAACAAGCAAATATTTGACCATTTTTTGTTTGGTGTACATGTTTTTCAATGAGTGTGTGAAGAGTGTAGACATGGTCGGTGGTCCGATGTTTGGGGAGAAAGCCAATTTGGCTTTTACTCAGGATATTGTGATTTTCAAGGAAATTTGAAATTCTACTATTTATAATGCTGCAGAATAGCTTTCCCAGACAACTGCTGACACAGATTCCCCGGTAGTTGTTGGGATCCAGTTTGTCCCCACTCTTAAAGATGGGAGAGATAAGGCCCTGGCACCACATGTCAGGAAAACAGCCTGAACTCAGTATTATGTTGAACAGTTTGAGCACAGCATCCTGCATGTTAGGGCTGCAGTTTTTGAGCATTTCATTTTTTATGTTGTCTGGGCCACAAGCTTTTTTTGTTTGGAGACATTTAGTCTTTTTTGACAATTCATCCCAAGTGATTGGGAAGTCAAGGGGGTTTTGATTGTTTTTTATGGTTGATTCTAATGATTCTAGTTTTTCTTTGATAAGATCTTGAGTTGAGCCTCTCTCTCTCTGTCCCTCTCTCTCTCTGTCCCTCTCTCTCTCTGTCCCTCTCTCTCTGTCTTTCTCTCTCTGTCCCTCTCTCTCTCTGTCCCTCTCTCTGTCCCTCTCTCTCTCTGTCCCTCTCTTTGTCCCTCTCTCTCTCTGTCCCTCTCTCTCTTTGTCTTTCTCTCTCTGTCCCTCTCTCTCTGTCCCTCTCTCTCTCTGTCCCTCTCTCTCTCTGTCCCTCTCTCTCTCTGTCTTTCTCTCTCTGTCCCTCTCTCTCTGTCCCTCTCTCTCTCTGTCTTTCTCTCTCTGTCCCTCTCTCTCTCTGTCCCTCTGTCTCTGTCCCTCTCTCTCTCTGTCTTTCTCTCTCTGTCTTTCTCTCTCTGTCCCTCTCTCTCTCTGTCCCTCTCTCTCTCTGTCTTTCTCTCTCTGTCCCTCTCTCTCTCTGTCCCTCTCTCTCTCTGTCCCTCTCTCTCTCTGTCTTTCTCTCTCTGTCCCTCTCTCTCTGTCCCTCTCTCTCTCTGTCCCTCTCTCTCTCTGTCCCTCTCTCTCTGTCTTTCTCTCTCTGTCCCTCTCTCTCTCTGTCCCTCTCTCTCTCTGTCCCTCTCTCTCTCTGTCTTTCTCTCTCTGTCCCTCTCTCTCTGTCCCTCTCTCTCTCTGTCCCTCTCTCTCTCTGTCCCTCTCTCTGTCCCTCTCTCTCTGTCCCTCTCTCTCTCTGTCCCTCTCTCTCTGTCTTTCTCTCTCTGTCCCTCTCTCTCTCTGTCCCTCTCTCTCTGTCCCTCTCTCTCTCTGTCTTTCTCTCTCTGTCCCTCTCTCTCTGTCTCTCTCTCTCTCTGTCTTTCTCTCTCTGTCTTTCTCTCTCTGTCCCTCTCTCTGTCTTTCTCTCTCTGTCCCTCTCTCTCTCTGTCCCTCTCTCTCTCTCTGTCCCTTTCTCTCTCTGTCTTTCTGTCTCTGTCCCTCTCTCTCTCTGTCTTTCTCTCTCTGTCCCTCTCTCTCTCTGTCTTTCTCTCTCTGTCCCTTTCTCTCTCTCTCTCTCTGTCTCTGTCCCTCTCTCTCTCTGTCTTTCTCTCTCTGTCCCTTTCTCTCTCTCTCTCTGTCTCTGTCCCTAGGTGAACTTGCACAGCGTGAAGTGACAGAGGAGCTTAATGCCATTAGATCTTGAATCAAGATGAGTTAATCTCTCTCTCTCTCTCTCTCTCTCTCCCCTCTCTCTCTCTCTCTCTCCCCCTCTGCCTCTCTCTCTCTCCCCCTCTCTCTCCATCTCTCCCCAGGTGATGCTGGCGGACCGTAAAGGCACAGAGGAGCTGTACGCCATCAAGATCCTGAAGAAGGACGTGGTGATCCAGGATGATGACGTGGAGTGCACCATGGTGGAGAAGCGAGTGCTGGCGCTGGCTGGCAAGCCTCCGTTCCTAACACAGCTCCACTCCTGCTTCCAGACCATGGTGGGTAGGAGATACTGATGTGTGTGTGTGTGTGTGTGTGTGTGTGTGTGTGTGTGTGTGTGTGTGTGTGTGTGTGTGTGTGTGTGTGCGTGCGTGCGTGTGTGTGTGTTTGTGTACACAAAGTGTAAGCATGCACATACACACACACAGGGCTGCTCTGTTTATTCGCAACAGAAAAACCCAACTGTTTCGATCTGCAACTCTCTCTCTCCCCCCCCTCCCTGACATGTCGGGGAGGGCTGCTATGTAAACAGGAATATTAGTGGATAATTCATATACTCGGAATATTGTCTTTTTCCGAATATGGGCAATAACCAGAATATTATGTGCATGTAAACGTAGTCGATTTGGTGCGAAAGGAATTAAAGGCTTCGATGCCTGTCCCGAATATAGGCCGGTTGAAGTTTGACGGTATCATATTCTGGCATGCTCAATATTCATATTTCAACTTCTTTGGAGCAGCTGCAGACTTTCATTCTGATGTTACTGTATATTTACGTCTAATTATACGTTGTTGTTTTCTCAACGTTGGTGCAGGCGGTCCTATCAACCTCTATTCAATGTCAAAATGTTTGCTGGGATGGTTGTGCACACACACACACACACACACACACACACACACACACACACACACTTGCCGATTTTACACTGTTTTAGATAATTGGATTTTCTGTATATCTCTCCCAGGATACACGGACACACTTCACAGCCCCCTATACCCACTGTAACTGTACAGTATGTCAGCTGTAGTGCTGTGTATATACTGTGTGCGTGTCCATTACATTCACATGCTAACTGCTAGGGATGCACTGATACCACTTTTTTTCTCTAACCAACCGATACAGAGTACGATATGAGTACTTGCGGTAATAATACATAAGAATGACTTTGAAAACATGCTATATTTTCATCAGATGTTCCTCTTTTTTAAATATACAGTACAACACGATGCTGTTTGTGACATTTCACAGTAACCTGTTATGCTGTCACGTTGCCGTAAAGTGGTGTCGGTTGTGTCAGTAGTTTTACGCACAGTATCGAAGCCGATACCGATACTAGTGTCAGTGCATTCCTACAGACTACATACATGTACACACAAGCACACACACATACATACATACACACATACATACATACACACACATACATACATACACACATACATACATACACACATACATACATACATACATACACACACACATACATACATACACACATACATACATACATACATACACACATACATACATACATACACACATACATACATACATACACACATACATACATACATACACACATACATACATACATACACACATACATACATACACACACACATACATACATACACACATACATACATACACACATACATGCATCCAATCACATGCTTATCTCTTGTTTTCATCATGTCGGCATTGTGAAGCCCTTTGAGACTTTAACAGTGATTAATGGCTATGCAGAAAACTTGACTTGACTTGACCTACTACACACACACAGGCACACACACACACGCGCGCACGCGAACACACGCACGTGCACACACGCACACACAAACGCACGCACACACACACACACACACACGCACGCATGCGCACACACACACACACACACACACACACACAGTGTTGAGTGTGTTAATCCTCCTCAGCAGTAATTCTCTAAGCAGAGGAAGCATGCACTCGCAACATATACAGATACACACATACACACACATAACATATAAGCATATAGATACACGCAATAATAATAATAAATATATCCGCAAGCAGCAATACCAGGGGTTCAAGCCTATTGCCCCCGAAGGGGCTTGAATATCTGTCATATCTGTCATTGGGCTAAATTTCAGGGATTGGCCCAGGGGTATGGATGGTTAGAAAAACAGGAAATGAGGTGTTGGTAATATCGCCCAACTTTGGTAGATTGGTATAATTTTTTGTTTCCGAGTAGCGGGTGAGTTTTCTAGCCTAGGTGCAAAATGTGTTTACTGTGGGCCTTAGGCTTTCTGAGATATAGCCAGTTTACTGTGGGCCTTAGGCTTTCTGAGATATAAATGTGTTTACTGTGGGCCTTAGGCTTTCTGAGATATAGCCAGTTTACTGTGGGCCTTAGGCTTTCTGAGATATAGCCAGTTTACTGTGGGCCTTAAGCTTTCTGAGATATAGCCAGTTTACTGTGGGCCTTAGGGTTTCTGAGATATAGCCAGTTTACTGTGGGCCTTAAGCTTTCTGAGATATAGCAAGTTTACTGTGGGCCTTAAGCTTTCTGAGATATAGCCAGTTTACTGTGGGCCTTAGGCTTTCTGAGATATAGCCAGTTTACTGTGGGCCTTAAGCTTTCTGAGATATAGCCAGTTTACTGTGGGCCTTAGGCTTTCTGAGATATAGCCAGTTTACTGTGGGCCTTAGGCTTTCTGAGATATAGCCAGTTTACTGTGGGCCTTAAGCTTTCTGAGATATAGCCAGTTTACTGTGGGCCTTAGGGTTTCTGAGATATAGCCAGTTTACTGTGGGCCTTAAGCTTTCTGAGATATAGCAAGTTTACTGTGGGCCTTAAGCTTTCTGAGATATAGCCAGTTTACTGTGGGCCTTAGGCTTTCTGAGATATAGCCAGTTTACTGTGGGCCTTAAAGTCCCTGGAAACCAGAAATATTTCTTTATTATTTAGCATTTTGAGTTCATCACATCACAGGACCCTATGTTAATAAGCCACCAGCCAAATTTGAACGATGATGAACGTCGCAAAGTATATAAATTTAGGTTTGACAGTCTGGCAAAACTCATGAGAAAATCATTATTTTTTAGAGTGTATTTCTCCCGCGGACTGTGTGGGCGTGTCCTTTCTGCAGCAGGTTTTCCGAGAGAGAGAGAGCGCGAGACAGAGGGGGGAGGGAAACGGAGAAAGAGATCAAGTTACACAGCACTCGCGAGTGTGTGTGTGTGTGTGTGTGTGTGTTAGAGCTGGGCTCGGGCTGAATTTTCCTTACCGAACCCGACCGAGCCCGTCACATTATTAGCCGAGCCCGGCCCGGCCCGACAGGTGTCAATTGATAATCTGTCCGAGCCCGGCCCGAACCCCCTCCCTGATTTTTTTTTCCCCCTCGGAGCGCAGCGAGCGCATAATTCAATGAGTCTGTCCAGCCTATAAACAGCCCTATATAATCCCAAACCAAAATCAGTCCTCGTAATTCAAAGCAGTCAATGATTAATATGTAATGTACAAAGCAAAGCACCAAACAGCCTAATTTGTGCGTGCCGTGCGCTGCCCACACAGTCCCACATCGCTGAAAGAAGTACTGCACGGTGTCTGCGACACCAGCGCTGATGAGCCTACACGCAGCTGACTCCAGGCAGAGCAGCAGAGTGATGTCTGGGCGTGTTTCATTCGATGCCTTCAGGTGCTTTCATTAACGTAGTAAATTAGCTCAGGAGCTGATGATAGATTTTATTTGAAGGCAAAAACAAGTGACTGATTACGTGACCGAGCCCGGCCCGAGCCCGAACGCGACTTCAATAATTCTGTCCGAACCCGGCCCGTAAGTCGGGCCGGGTTCGGGTTCCGAGTCCGACGGGCCGGGTAGCCCTGCTCTAGTGTGTGTGTGTGTGTGTGTGTGTGTGAGAGAGAGAGAGAAAGAGAGAGTAACCTGCGTGTCTCTCGCTCTCTCTCACTAGTCCAGAGAGAGAGAGAGAGAGAGAGAGAGAGAGAGAGAGAGAGAGAGAGAGAGAGAGAGAGAGAGAGAGAGGCACGACGGCACACAGAGTGGGAGGGAGACGGACAGGCTCCCTCGCTGTCCGTCTCCCTCCCACTCTGTGTGCCGTCTCTCTCTCTCTCTCTCTCTCTCTCTCTCACTAGGAGAGAGAGAGAGAGAGAGAGAGAGAGAGGGGGAGAGGGAGAGGGAGAGAAGCATAGCGCTCGCACACAGAGTGGGAGGCAGACGGACAGCGAGGGAGCGCTGTCACTGGGGGCAAAGAACGGACAAAAGCAGGGTGGGTGCGGATTGCGTGCGTGTACAAAGGTTATATAGAGCTTATGACGTCATAAGCTCCTGCGTTTTAGCACCTCGCGCACTGCTATCTTCAATGAGGAAGTACTTTGTAGAATCTTGTAGAAAAGTGGCGATTTTAAGGCTTTGGGTTGAAAGTAATGTATAATAATTTCGGAGGCACAAAATTACTAACATAAGACCCTAAATAACATAGTTAGAACGTTTTTGTGGATTTTGGTTTCCAGGGACTTTAAGCTTTCTGAGATATAGCCAGTTTACTGTGGGCCTTAGGCTTTCTGAGATATAGCCAGTTTACTGTGGGCCTTAGGCTTTCTGAGATATAGCCAGTTTACTGTGGGCCTTAGGCTTTCTGAGATATAGCCAGTTTACTGTGGGCCTTAAGCTTTCTGAGATATAGCCAGTTTACTGTGGGCCTTAGGCTTTCTGAGATATAATGTGTTTACTGTGGGCCTTAAGCTTTCTGAGATATAATGTGTTTACTGTGGGCCTTAGGCTTTCTGAGATATAATGTGTTTACTGTGGGCCTTAAGCTTTCTGAGATATAGCCAGTTTACTGTGGGCCTTAGGCTTTCTGAGATATAATGTGTTTACTGTGGGCCTTAGGCTTTCTGAGATATAGCCAGTTTATAGCCACCACTAGGGGGCGCCCGCGGTCAAACCACTGTTTGAGAAACACTGGTCTATAGACCCCTTATACGCCTACGTCACAATGACAACAAAGCAAGCTGCGCGCGCAACGTGTAGGCAGAAAGCAGTAAGCTTTGCATAGACAGACAGCGAAAACTCTGTCAAAGCCCCGCTGTCAGGACTGCTCTATGCCCATCTGCAACACACAGTTATATTTTAGTTTTAAAATGCAGTTCTCGGCTTACTACCACAGCTTATCGCCTGGTGATAAGCAATGTTATGCATCGAAATTAACGTTGTTTAATGGGACATGTCTTACAGACCCATACGCACTGGCGCTGTCAATTGGCCAAGCCTAGTGGCCGGCAATACATATCGTGCATTCCTTTATAACTGGGGATAGCGTAGATAATTATTCTGTAACTTGCAAAGATATATTGTTATGTTGATAATGCACACAATTCAATGACATTATGTAACGTTACTTGGTCGTTAACTAACCGAGCGATGTGGCTGAGCAGCCAGCTACAGCTTACCTGATTATGAGAGCACAAAGTCGGGCATTTTTAATGATGTCCTCGTTCCAATCAGTTCAACTTAATAATGACATTATTTAACGTTACTTGGTCGTTAACTAACCTAGCGATGTGGCTGAGCAGCCTAGTTTCAGTTTAGGCAGCTTACCTGATTATGAAGAGCACTGCAAAGTCGGGCATTTTTAACGATTTCCTCTTTCGGCTTGCAACCAAAGACACCTACGGTTAGCCTCGCACACACGCAATAGAACACAACACAACACAGTCTGTTACACTATCAACAAAGCAAGGAGTAAAGTTTTACCGAATCCCGTCAACTCATACTGCTTTTAATGCTAACCGTAGGTGTCTTTGGTTGCAAGCCGAAAGAGGAAATCGTTAAAAATGCCCGACTTTGCAGTGCTCTTCATAATCAGGTAAGCTGCCTGAACTGAAACTGTAGGCTGCTCAGCCACATCGCTAGGTTAGTTAACGACCAAGTAACGTTAAATAATGTCATTATTAAGTTGAACTGATTGGAACGAGGACATCATTAAAAATGCCCGACTTTGTAGTGCTCTTCATAATCAGGTAAGCTGCCTGTAGCTGTAGGCTGCTCAGCCACATCGCTCGGTTAGTTAACGACCAAGTAACGTTACATAATGTCATTGAATTGTGTGCATTATCAACATAACAATATATCTTTGCAAGTTACAGAATAATTATCTACGCTATCCCCAGTTATAAAGGAATGCACGATATGTATTGCCGGCCACTAGGCTTGGCCAATTGACAGCGCCAGTGCGTATGGGTCTGTAAGACATGTCCCATTAAACAACGTTAATTTCGATGCATAACATTGCTTATCACCAGGCGATAAGCTGTGGTAGTAAGCCGAGAACTGCATTTTAAAACTAAAATATAACTGTGTGTTGCAGATGGGCATAGAGCAGTCCTGACAGCGGGGCTTTGACAGAGTTTTCGCTGTCTGTCTATGCAAAGCTTACTGCTTCTGCCTACACGTTGCGCGCGCAGCTCAATGTTGACAAGCTGTATAAGGGGTCTATAGTGAGCTTCATTGTGAGCAAGACAGAGTTCCCATAGTTTACTATAAACACTAGGGGTGGGGGAAAAAATCGATACACCACAGTATCGCGATATTTTGCCTGACGATATCGTATCGATATTTGGACGCCAAATATCGATATTGCAAAAAAAAAAAAAAAAAATTTTTTTTTTTTTTTTTGCAGGCCACCGGGCTACTATAAACTTTAGTTCCAAGGCCAGCAGTAAACAAACGGTAGCATATTTTCATTTTGTTTTAACAGTAACAGTTTTGTCATAACAGTCATTTACAAATTCCCCAGTT
>NC_139644.1:40630790-40678290 GCF_964638095.1 Poromitra crassiceps | reverse complement strand
ATCAAATGGTCAAATTGAATTGATGAAAACACCCTATTAAATAAAGCAATTTCTGTTATTTTATTTTTTATTAACACATTCACTGCCAGCCGTTTTTTTTTTACTGTAGGTAGGTTCTGCCAGAGGGTTTTTTTGAGGATTCTGGCTCATCTTTCAAGACCCGAGGATTCTTTTCTGCTAAGATTTTGTGAACACACAATATCTCAAAAGAACTAATAGAATGTGTGCTTTCTCTGTCTAAAAGAGTTAGTTTGTAGAGTTAGTAGTTATGTAAGCATTAGCAGTTGAATACAGCATGGTTTCAGCGTCAGAAAAATTATTCTGAGATAAACGGCTTTTTGTGAAATTCGATAGAACAGTCACTTTAACCATTCATTTTTGGCATCAGTAAGACGTCAGACATCTAAACAATAGTTTTGAACAGTAATTTCCTCCATAACAGCAGGAAACCCCCCTCTGCTTCCAACTCCTCCCTCCGTGTGTGTTCTCCTCCTGCCTCCCTGGCTCTGCAGCGGGCGTGTCACAACGAAGTTGCTGCTGCTGCTGTGCCTGTCTGCGCGGCCACTCTTTGAGGAAGTCTGGGTGGACTCGCTCGTTTCTTGGAGTTTTGGTTGAGAGCTTTGATGAAGCTTTTGCGATTCTGGTCATATTTATGCTGCGTGTTTCAAAGTGTGCATCCAATCTATTCTTGGAACCCCCCACCGTTGCCACCGCTGTGCATCAGCGCGAAAGTGAAAGCGTTTTCGCCATCAATTTTACAGTATGAGAACGGCTAGACATGTCGCCACTCAGTGGGTCGGTAAAATAGATTATACACATTCAATACCTCCAATTCTGGTATAGGAGACGTAAAAGGGTTAGATCAACGTCCCACCGTCAAAAAAAAGAAATCGATTTTTTTTGACGTAAAAACACGTCATTGGCAGTGAACGGTTGGATTTTGTTTGACGTAAAAACACGTCATTGGCAGTGAACGTGTTAAGTGATGTTATATTTAACACAAACTTGGTTTAGTACTAGATAGATAGACAAAAAGATTACCGTAATTTCCGCACTATAAGCCGCACCGGAGTATAAGCCGCAGCAGCAAAATTGCCTGTTTGTTACATATATAAGCCGCACCGGACTATAAGCCGCAGGTGTTTTAATGTTGTTGTTTTTTTTTTGTTTTTTTTTTAAATTGTGTTTTAATGTTTAATTACCATATGTAAGGGTTCATGCACAGAGGGGATTGTCGGGAAAGAGATGGCTGTTTGAGGAAGCTCCCATTTATTAACATTTCAACAAAACAACATAACACAACACCACCTGTGTTTTTTTTTACAGTGCACACAGTGTCCGCGGTGTGGTGAAAAGAGGGCAAGAGAGGAAATTAAAACAGAAGTGGATTTATAGTTAGAAAGAGTGCTAAAGAAGAGAGAATTCAGTTTTTTTTTTTTTTTTTTTCTCGAAAAAATCCATAGATAAGCCGCACCGTTATATAAGCCGCAGGGCCAAAAAAACGGGGAAAAAGCCGCGGCTTATAGTCCGAAATTTACGGTAGTTAGTGCTACAAGTGGAAAAGTTAGTCTGGAACCCTGTTCTTATTTTAATGTCCACACCCAGCTGGTCCTGCCTTTCAGATCAGAGCCTACCAGCCTTATGTGTCTCTATTGTCTTTCAGATCAGAGCCTACCAGCCTTATGTGTCTCTATTGTCTTTCAGATCAGAGCCTACCAGCCTTATGTGTCTCTGTTGTCTTTCAGATCATAGTCTACCAGCCTTATGTGTCTCAATTGTCTTTCAGATCATAGCCTACCAGCCTTATGTGTCTCTATTGTCTTTCAGATCATAGTCTACCAGCCTTATGTGTCTCTATTGTCTTTCAGATCAGAGCCTACCAGCCTTATGTGTCTCTATTGTCTTTCAGATCAGAGCCTACCAGCCTTATGTGTCTCTGTTGTCTTTCAGATCAGAGCCTACCAGCCTTATGTGTCTCAATTGTCTTTCAGATCATAGCCTACCAGCCTTATGTGTCTCTATTGTCTTTCAGATCATAGCCTACCAGCCTTATGGGAAATCTGTGGACTGGTGGGCCTTTGGCGTATTGCTCTACGAGATGCTGGCTGGACAGGTGTGTGTGTGTGTGTGTGTGTGTGTGTGTGTGTGTGTGTGTGTGTGTGTGTGTGTGTGTGTGTGTGTGTGTGTGTGTGTGTGTGTGTGTGTGTGTGTGTGTGTGTGTGTGTGTGTGTAGGGGAGAGAGACATGAACACAAGTGGAGTCAAGATCTGTTGTTGTTGTATTGAATATGTAAAAAAGACATGATTGTAGCCTTTAAAATGTGACATTTGGTAATGAAAGGTTAGCTATGAAATTAAATTCCTTAAAGGGATAGTTCACATTTTTTTAAGTCTAGCCCTATTTGCTACTTACAGATGATGATGATGATTGGTAGAGTTCTTTCTCAGCACAATCCATGCTGTTCCTCATAGTAGCTCATGAGACTGTGCTGAGAAAGAACTCTACCAACCAACATCATCATCTGTAAGTAGCAAACAGGGCTAGACTTTAAAAAAATGTGAACTATGCCTTTAATGCATTTGACTTTGATGGCATTTATAATTTGCAAGAGTAGATGTGACATCTCATTTGGATATTGTGAATGTGTGAGTGTTGCAGCACGTGATCAGCCCCAGTAGACCCTATTTGTTGTGTTCTCTCCCTCCTCTCCCTCTCCTTCTCTCTATAATATAAGATTGTTCAATCCTGTGTATTGATAGTGTTTAGCTAGACTAAGACATCCTCTGTCAAGCCCTCTGAGACATGCTTGTGAATTAGGGCTATACAACTAAACTTGACTTGAGTTGACTTGCAGGCCCAATGGTGTTTGGTACTGTGGAGTTCAGCCAATAAACACTTTTAATGATTCAAAATAAATATCTTGTATTTCTCCTTTCCTCTCCTCTCCTCTCCTCTCTTCTCTTTTCCTCTCCTCTCCTCTCATCCCTTCTTCTCTTCTCTCCTCTCCTCTCCTCTTCTCTCCTCTGCTCTCCTCTCCTCTCCCCCCCTCTCCTCTCCTCTCCTCCTCCTCTCCTCCCCTCTCCTCTCCTCTCCCCCCCTCTCCTCTCCTCTCCTCCTCCTCTCCTCCCCTCTCCTCTCCTCTCCTCTCCTCCCTTCTCCTCTCCTCTCCTCTCCTCTCCAGCCTCCATTTGACGGTGAAGACGAGGATGAGTTGTTTCAGTCCATCATGGAGCATCATGTCTCCTATCCCAAGTCCATGTCCAAGGAGGCTGTTGCCATCTGCAAAGGGGTGAGTCTGCACACACACACACACACACACACACACACACACACACACACACACACGTGCATGTGTGCGAGCAAACACACACACACACACACACACACACACACACACACACACACACACACACACACACACACACACACACACACACACACACACAGTCCAGTTGGGAAGTGTCAGGGCATCATTGGTATTGGCTGGTCTATTCTGAGGAGGAGGCTCCACGGCTAACTGAGCACACTGCACAAGCTTAGGCTATTAGAGCTGTGTGT
This sequence comes from Poromitra crassiceps, assembly GCF_964638095.1. Classification (NCBI taxonomy): domain Eukaryota; kingdom Metazoa; phylum Chordata; class Actinopteri; order Beryciformes; family Melamphaidae; genus Poromitra; species Poromitra crassiceps. The sequence goes on along the minus strand of NC_139644.1, from coordinate 40,674,732 downwards.
GTGTGTGTGTGTGTGTGTGTGTGCGTGTGTGTATGTGTGCGTGTGCGCGCGCGCCTCTGTGTGTGTGTGTGTGCGCGTGTGTGTGTGCGCGCACACGTCTGTGTGTGAGAGAGCGATAGAGAGGATGTACAATAAAAAAAGGAAAACGGAGGCTTAACAATGAACACTGCAGTGAGAGAGAGAGAAGGGCAGGGAAGGAGAGTGTTATGAAAGACAGACAGAGACAGAGACAGAGAGAGAGAGACATACAGAGAGACAGAGAGAGACATACAGACAGACAGACAGACAGTGAGAGACAGAAAGACAGAGAGAGAGACAGAGAGACATACAGACAGACATACAGACAGACAGACAGACAGACAGACAGAGAGACAGACAGAAAGACAGAGAGAGAGAGACAGACAGACAGACACAGGGAGGACAGATAGTGAGAGCGAACAATCTTGTTTCACTCCAAATGAATGTTCCTTCACAATGGTTTTAATGATGCTGATAATTTGTATGTTCATGTCTCCTTCTCTCTCTCTCTCTCTCTCTCTCTCTCTCCCTGCTTTCAGCTTCTCCCTCGCTCCACTTTAAAGGAGAATTTTCAACCTGGACCCTATTTCCATGTCTCTGTATAACTAAGTCATGTTAGCAGCCATTTTTTAAATCAGTGCAGTATTTATTGATTTATTGATTTATTGATTGCACGTTTTTAGTGGGAGGTTCTTATGTGGAGGAAACCCACACGGGGAGAACATGCAAACTCCACATAGAAAGGCCCTTTTGATGGGATAGAGCACCTGGGCAGTAGGCACAGCGTCGAACCCAGGACCTTCTTGCTGTGAGGCGACAGTGCTACTACCACTGCGCCACCGTGCTCCCTCAGGGCTCCAGAGTGCGTGTATTTACACACATTTTTTCCCACCTTAAAATCTGCCAGTGCGCATAAATACTTTCATAACACGCCCTGGTGCATGTTATGTATTGGTCTTTCTCTCTCTCTCTCTCTCTCTCTCTCTCTCACCCTGCTCTTGTCCCACAGCGGTCAATCTAAATCTCTCACATAGAACGTTTTTAATTGCTTCCGTGTGCTTTAGACTTGGGCCGAATCGTTTTACTTTGAAAATCCGACTGGAAGTCGTATCGTCCTTATCGCTAGTAGCACACAGGACAGTCCACAGCCAGCCATCCAGGTGATTACTGGTGTGCGGCCAGACTCACTCGTACCGGAATCGGAGTCACAAACAGATGGAATTAAAATGTGTCAGATGGTGGTTTTGTACGCAGGAGACAAAGCTACGGCTTCAGCAGACGAGTTCTGACTAACGTTAGCTTGGCTGGCATGACAATGACATCTTAGCGTCTAATGTTAGCATCGCTAGCGGGATGCTAGCTAACTATCAAGCCAATTCTGGGATTACTAACGTTACCAACATGTAATTCAAGATCGCTAAAATGTGTTGTTGAAAATATGAATGTGCTGTCTGTTAATGTTAGACCATCTAAGAGCAGCTATCTGCTATGGTTTTTCACTGTCTGCAGTGCACAGTGAGACTATCATTAAACAGCACACTGTGGGATATGTCACTAATCACACTAACGTGAACGTCCACAATCATGACCACCATTACATAATGTTAGGCAAACTACAGATGACTAAATAAATTCTTATCTGGTAAGACATTCATCATAGTGCATCATGAGAATGTTAGCCTACTTTAATTGAATTAAACTAAATTGTAATGTATCAGAGATTAATCCTTGTGTCCTTAAATGTGCTCCTAACTTTTTCAACTTAGGAGCATAATGTAAGGTGATAATCACATCACAGACACCCAGTTCATAAATGCTGCTATACTTAAAATGCAAAGGCTTCCATCAGTGGGCCATAGGCTCAATCCCCACTGTGTTAACTCGGTTGGTGATAGTGACTTTAACAGACATTTATTGACATGAAAATCTTTGATCGTATCATTTAATAATTTGCCAATATGTATACAAAATCACAAAGAAGGTAATGCTTAAAATGTATTTATTGCGGTGCCAAAAGGCGTGGTGAAAAATGGGGGTGCACCTAAATGATGTGCTGGTGCACCTAAATTAAAAAGTAAGGTGCACCGGTGCACCTAGTGTAAACAGTTAGTCTGGAGCCCTGGCCCTAAATCAGCGCAGTATTCACCAAGTTCACCTCGGCCGCTTTTTTTCCACATGGTCTTCTTCTCTCGCAGCCTGAACGCACGTCCACTAAACAAGCTTGTTTTCACAGCAGACACATGTGTTGACCCTGCAGCATCGTTCAGCGTCCGCCTGCTGTCCCTCACATCGAGATAGAAGCTCCCGTTGTCCCTGCTCCTCAGTTTGTAACCCGTATAATGTTAGTCCGCCTCAAATAAATACGGACGGCCATCAAATTCAAATGCCTCGTCCATATTTTCACATCAATATTGAGCCATAACTTAGAAAATTATTCAGCAACGCGGTCTGTTCTGATCCCGAAACAAACATGGCAGCTCCCAGTCCCAGCTTTCCCTGACTTCCGGCAAACAAGGCAACTATCTGAGACTTGAGCGAGACTTGGATCGAGCAGAAGGTACATAATATCTCTATAATAATATGAGCCGTCGGTGGTAAAACAAGCTCATTTAGGCCAGTAGGGGGCATGTGGGGAAAGCGATCATAGTGAATACTGCACCAATTAACCAATTAACCCTAAAGTCTTCACATGCCTTAGTTATACAGATATGAAAATAGGGTCCAAGTTGAAAAATACTGAAATTCTCCTTTTGCTCTTCTGTGTGTGTGTGTGTGTGTGTGTGTGTGTGTTTGTGTGTGTTTGTGTGTGAGAGTGTGAAAGAGAAAGAAACAGGGTTAGGCCCAGTTTGATGTACAGGTCAAACCTATCCCACCTTGATACTCTGTGTGTGAGAGAGTGTGGATTACTGCTATAAATGGAGTGGGTCCTCTATCAGACCACCTCTCTGTCTCATCTCCTGCCTCCACGCTTCACTGACCACACTACACACACACACACACGGCAATGTATGGAATGTGTAGATACACATCAAATGCCGTTACAGAGATCTATGTCTCTGTCTCTCTGTGTCATTACCAATTTTGTACAGATTTATACCGGACACTGATGATGTCATAGTCCATGTGACATCATCAGTGATGTTATTCCCTGCAGAGGCAATAAGTAGGACCGGTGCAACTTGGGCAACATCAGCAACTATGCATTCATATCATCATCCGAGTGAGTGATGACGTTAGTGATTATGTCATCAGTGAAGATGTCAGCGATGTCACTCGAGCAATTGTGACGTCGTCAGTGAGTGATGTCATCAGTGATGTCACTCAAGCGATGACTGTGTCAACAGGGACATTATCGGTGATGTCATAAATCGCATCGTCGGTGATGTCAGGCCTACCCAGTAGGCCTATCAGAATGCAGGTGACCATGCCACTGCTAAACGGTACTTCCCCATGTACACAAAGATGTGCAGTGCACTGCAGGAGGCAGACGACCTGGGGAAAGGCTACAAAGCTATGGCCCAGTCTATGGAAAGTGAGGGAAAGGTGGAAGAGGCGGTCCAGTACTTGGAGAAGTTTGCAGAGGTCTCCCGTAGCGACGGACTGCAACACGACCTGCATGACGCCTGTGTGAGTCTGGGCAACATCTACTGCAGCAGGGCTCAGTATGAGCGAGGCTGTGACTATTTCCTCCAGTGCTTCGAGGTGGCCTGTGCCCTGGGGGAGGTGGCTCTGCTGCAACGAGCACAGGTGTTGGTGGGCAGCGCTCGTGCTCAGAGCCTCATCAGGAAGTACTGCGCTGATTTGGACTCGGCCACGCCCCCCTGCCCGACTCGCCCCCCGCTGGGCCGATGGGAGGCGAGGGAGCAGCAAGCTGTACAGGCAGCCAGCCAATCAGAGCACACCGACGATACTGCTGCTGAGCGAGGAGGTGAAGAAGAGAAGAGGAGAAGGACCAAAATGAAGAAGTCTCATCGCCAGGGGAAATGCTAGTCTCGCAGTAGCCAGACGTAGATACATATCTGGGGAACAACTCTTGAAAAATGTGTGACAGTAAATGAATTGACCAACAACGGACCTCCTTATTTGCGTGACACAACTCGTGGTGCGGTAGGTACATTTTGAATGATGCACCAATGCATGCAGAGAGACACGCTTGGCGCCAATTTTCGTGCGTGAAAACACTCTTGCTCTCATCCCAGCCAATCAAGCCTGAACCTGCGGCAACAACATGGACCCAACGTGAGCCCAACATAATAAAAAGTCGAGCGGAGTTTCTCTGGTTCAACACAGTTTCTTGCACTTGGCTTCGGAGGTTGCCGGTCCCTTATGGGCATCAGCATTAGGTCTGTGACAACAGTGCTTCATGACGTGGAGCCCTCCTCTTTGCTGCTGTCTGCTGAGACAGCAGCATAAAAGCTGTGGACACAAACAGACTAGACAAGCTGCTGATGAGGACGGGGTCCGTCCTGGGACCAGCCCTGGAGCCTGTGAGTGTGGTGGTCCGTCCTGGGACCAGCCCTGGAGCCTGTGAGTGTGGTGGTCTGTCCTGGGACCAGCCCTGGAGCCTGTGAGTGTGGTGGTCTGTCCTGGGACCAGCCCTGGAGCCTGTGACTGTGGTGGTCCGTCCCGGGACCAGCCCTGGAGCCTGTGAGTGGGGTGGTCTGTCCTGGGACCAGCCCTGGAGCCTGTGAGTGTGGTGGTCCGTCCTGGGACCAGCCCTGGAGCCTGTGAGTGTGGTGGTCTGTCCTGGGACCAGCGCTGGAGCCTGTGAGTGTGGTGGTCTGTCCCGGGACCAGCGCTGCAGCCTGTGAGTGTGGTGGTCGGTCCCGGGACCAGCCCTGGAGCCTGTGAGTGTGGTGGTCTGTCCCGGGACCAGCGCTGGAGCCTGTGAGTGTGGTGGTCCGTCCCGGGACCAGCGCTGGAGCCTGTGAGTGCGGTGGCTGAGAGGAGAATGTTGACCAAACTGCTCTCATCCACTCCATGCCACTCTGGCCAGGCAGAGGAGCATGTTCAGCAACAGGCTCATTCTGCCTCGGTGCACCACAGAGCTAGCCTGATATTCAGACTGCATCGTCAATTCATAAACTCATTTCCTCTTCCGTCTGAGATTGGCTCACTTCTATGAGGGGGCGGGCTTCGGTATTCCCTAACCAATCACTAGAGACCAAGGTGTCCACGGCAACCTAACCTCGCGTCACCAGGCTCTTCCCGAGGCCGGCACGTCAGGGCAGCCGCAGCAGTCTTGCTAGTCACCAGCACAAGCTAACGTAGCTAGCTAATGCTAGCCAGCTTCTCCACATTAAGCAGCCAAAGTTACTTGTCGTTTTAACGTCTTATCGTACACTGCAGTAACACTGCAGTACTAATAAGGCGTTAGTTAAAACGAAAAGTACATAGTTGGCCGACTTTGGCTGCGCAACGTGGAGAAGCTGGCTAGCATTAGCTAGCTACGTTAGCTTTGGCCACAGCTGTTTCTGTTTCTGTTGTGCATGACTGAAAACAGTGTTAGCCAATTAGCGCCCGTGATTGGATTTTCAAGAAAAGGCGTTTGCACTTGGCGATACCAGCCCAAGAAGAGGCATCACCAGGCTGAGCCGTCTAGAACTGTATGACATCAGTGATTTATGACCTCATCAGTGATGTCATAGCAGTGTGAGCTGTGATTGGTCTAGGAAAATGTTGCTGTAGTGCCCCCCTGAACAGATAGGATGATGTCACAATGACTATGACCTCGGGCTATGACATCATCAGACACGGTACTTAAAATAAATAAATAAAATAGGATCCTGTCGGTGTCACTGTATTTGTATGGTCAGATTCCTTCTGGAAAACAATTAGATTATTTTTCTAGGCCCATGCATGCATCATTGCTATTATTCAGCAATGAAACGACCCAAGACGTCATTTGTACAAGCAGCTGAATACGACGTAAAATTACATTTCAACGTTAACTGACCTCTAGCGGTCATGTGAATAACAGCCCAGTCTCAGAATTTGGTCAAAATATAACCTCGTGGGATTTGAACCTGGGGCCGCTGCCGCCTGTTGTAACCACTCGGCTATCAATTCGTTGCTGTCCCTCCCCCTAACCCACACCCGAACCATAGTCTCGCTGGCCAGCCTCCCCTCCCTTCCGTGAGAGGAGTCTGGCTGCACGTAAAACCAGGCTGCTGGCATAAGCCCTCCCCTGCTCTACAGCTGCACTCCCATTGGAGGCGTCCATTTCAGACCCTGCCGGATTTCCGCTCCCCGCTTAAGAAGCTGTGTCATTGGCTCCGACCATGTCAGAGTGGCTTCCTCTCCCTCCTCCCTGTGTGTCACTGTAAACAGTGCCCTGCCGCCGCAGTGAAAACAACAACGCTTACTATCTAGCAAGCTAATGGCAGAAACCTACACGCTAGCTCGTTGCTACACGCTGAAAATGGCAAGTTGGATTGTTGGAAACTTTTTTCCAAGGGCACTGCCGCTAAGTGCCGCACATCGCAATTCCAGAATGGTGACCAGCGCTGCAGACTCCTCTCACCGAAGGGAGGGGAGGCTGGCCAGCGAGACTACCCTAACCCTAACCCACACCCTAACCCTAACCCACACCCTAATCCTAACCCACACCCTAATCCTAAATGTTTTTGGAAGAAAAGTCGCTTTTTCAACTTGCTTTTGGGCGGAAGTCGCGTAGTACTTTTTCTCTGCCACTGACGGGCGCTAGTCTAGCAGACGTGGTATATGGTCGTATTGCAGCGATACGACGTCATTGGTCGTATGAGTTGGAGGATATGTTGTTATTATTGCACACTAGGGGTGGGAATCACCAGATGCCCTCGATATGATACTGAAACGATACTTGAGTCACGATACGATAGTATTGCGATACTGCGATATTTTCGATATTGCGATATATCGATATTGCGATATATTGAATATTGCGATATTTCGATATATTGCGATTTCTTACTTTTTCAACTGCAAATGATGTCCCCAAAGGAAAACTTTGTCAACATCTGGTTTATATAAGAACAATTTTTCAGTCTGTACATGATCTGACTTCAACCATTTTATTGCAGCAACATTGTCAAGTAGACAGACCAACAACTTTCATAGTCATGTCATAGTTGCATGCACCTGACAAACTGAACTGTTTGTTACAGTCTACTTACAGTCCACCTTAACTGGATGTGTGTGTGGACTACTGTACTTATGTAGTTTTTGAACAATGCAACTTCACTTCACTTGCACAAAACATCTTGTGCAGCCCATTCAGTAACTGGGGAATTTGTAAATTACTGTTATGACAAAACTGTTACTGTTAAAACAAAATGAAAATATGCTACCGTTTGTTTACTGCTGGCCTTGGAACTAAAGTTTATAGTAGCCCGGTGGCCTGGCATGGCCTGCAATTTTTTTTTTTTTTGCAATATCGATACATGGCGTCCAAATATCGATACAATATCGTCAGGCAAAATATCGCGATACTGTGGTGTATCGATTTTTTCCCCCACCCCTATTGCACACCTTAAAGAGGACATGAAACATTTAATCATATATGACTAGTTCATTTGCATTTCACCTCAGACAAGACAGGACACTCACTGCTTTCAAGTCTCAAATTTACCTAGATTTGCTTGAGCTTTTCACCAACTAGGGCGCTGCTAGATGATGTCACTAGCAGCTAGCACCATAGATATATATAAAGGCTAGATGGCTTAAGGCGGAGTCACCAGCGTCGTTGAACGGCCGCCATCTTGCTACAGTGCCTTTCTGGTACGTTCTATGGTAGCTGGTGACCTGCACAGACAAAAATACTCATAACTCGCTGAAATCTTGACGGATTTACAAACGGTTTGGTTTATTACAAGCATATTCCGTTCCCGAGATAGACAAAAAAAAACAAAAAAACACTAAAAACACTATTTTTTTGATGGGCTCCAAATGACACCAAAATTAAACCGAAGCATCTATGCCATGAGAGGGATTCAGGCACAAAGTTTCATGCAGTTTCATCCATTTCCCTAGGAGTTATGATCATATGATGTTGCCATACTAACCCAACAACAGATGCTCATAACTCCTAGTAGCTCCCTGTAGCAAGATGGCCGCCATGCGACGACGTCGCTCTCCATTGGCCGGCAGCGCGGGTAAGCTATCTAGCCTTTATATATATCTATGGCTAGCACTAGGTTGCCTGTTAGAATTAAAATCCTTACTACCAACACTTAACTAGCCTGTACTGTACTTTAGTGTACTGTACCGTACAGCAGAGATGGGGACTTGGACTTGAGTCACACTTAAGTCTCACTCATAGTGACTTGAGACTTGACGTGAGACTTGTCCTCAAAGACTTGAGACTTGACTTGGACTTGAGGTTTGGGACTTGTGAACAATCTTTATTTTTTAATTAATTATTTTTGGTGCATTAACATTAAGGAAATCTCTACTGATGTCATCGAATCAATGCTGCTACTGTATGCTAATAGATAAGGAGTGAGGATAATACAGTACATGCTTTGAATCCCTTAGCTTTAGCTATGCAGTGTTCTAAGCAGACCAGATGGCATCCAGCAGACGATAGAACACTCAACCATAAGAAACTTGAGACTTGACTTGGACTTGCAATAAATGACTTGTGAGCATCTCTGCTGTACAGTCAACCTAGTGACATCAAGCAGCGCCCTAGTTGGCGAAAGGGTGAAATGTTCATCTTTGTAGCAAATCGAGGTACATTTCAGACTTGAAAGCAGTGCTGTCTTGTTTGAGGTGAAATGCAAATGAACTAGAGTCACATGATCAAATGTTTAATGTCCTCTTTCAAATGCTCCAATACACAAACAAAAGCAACAAGAATCATCTTAAAACAGGAATTATAATAATCTCACTACAAGTCCACCTTGCTTGCTTTTTTGCAATACTACCAAAACAATCCATTGGGCGCGCATCTAAACGTTCCTTTAACTCAACGCCTGCCAGCGTTTAAAAACAAGTTGCCAGCTACCGCCAGCGTCTTTGATCATTTTCACTCATCTTTCAAGACCCACAGAATATTTTGTTCTTTGAATATGTAAACACTGAATATCTCAAAAGAGAGAGAGACTCTACTTTCATGGGGAGAAAACCCATTTTATTCTAGCTTCATCCGTTCTTCAGTTATCAACACTTGAATGTAGTAGGTAGTGTTCATCAAAAACGTCCGTCCGTCTGACAAAAAGCTGAGATTTTTTTTTGGTGTGTAAATTTATGATTGTTATGTTCAAGGATCCTGAACCGAATCAAATGTCTCCAAGGGCAGATACTGACCGGTGTTCCACCAAACTCTGCAGGACCTATGCATTGATTTCCCTTTCCGGCCAAACATGTCCATGGTCACAGCTTTCACTGTAACACCGATGCATGAGGGAGATTCAGCCCCGCTGTCAGTAGAGGGGAGGAGGCAGGGCCGCGCTCTGGTTGAGCCAGGTGGGCGACTTGTTCTCTGGGTGAGAGCTGACAAACTGGACTATACTAAGCTACCTGAGAGCTGAGGACTGACTTGTATACGTTTGCCAGCGCCTGGTGAAAAAGTTCTTCAGGTTTGAGAGGCTGCCCTGCTGTCATGGAGTCCGTGCTCTCAGCACAGTTGGCTGGGTAAAAAGCTGGGGTACCACCAGCGCTTTGAGCAGCAAGCTTGGAGCTTTGCTGATGGGGGAGAGAGACTGTTGCTTTCCTCTGCTTCCTGGCTTTGGTCATCCCTTACCGTCGCTTCTTTTGAACACTGGGAGTGCTGTACCATTACAACCGGCTAAAACATGCAACCAACTGCCCACAGGGAAATGCCGTCTCATCCAGCGCATGGTGTCTGTTTTATCAGTGAAGGTCAGAGTTCAAAGACCGAATGATTCAAATGTGCTTCATGTAGGTCAGTAGGACTTCTTCTCGGATGACTACAAAGTTTGTACATTAGCACGTATCATCATGATACCCCCATTTTGTCTCCTTTGGATTTTGGTGACACGTCCTGACGTATAAGGAGTTATCAGGTGGTCGTCTCTTTTCTTTGCAGCTGGCCAACATGCTGATGATGCTCAGACAAAGGGAATGCACTGAGAGGGCTGGAGACCAGTCTTCTGTTAGAATAGACAGACAGATGTGGCCATTGCTATACACATGAGGGTGGACAGGTATATTCTCTCCCGTGAACATGACCTGAGGGGAATCGAAAGGATATCGACTAGTAAATTTGAAAAGCAGCTGCAATCTCTCTCCTTCATACAGTGTGCCAGGTGCTCCCTCCATGTCTACAATCCACTGTGTCAGGGTGTTCCCCACACTGTTTTCATTCAGTGTCATTCCTGGAGGTGGATCATTTTGCAGAGATAATAGGTCCTTTTGTAGTCTTTTCTGCATAAACGCCATGATAGAAACCCCTCTGCCAAAGAGTTACTTATGCATAGACATTGTGTGACATCATCAGTGATGTCATAAATCACTGATGGCTCTTGGGTGATGTCACTCTTGACATTGTGATGTCGAGCAAATTGTGATGTCATCAGTGAGTGATGTCTGATGACATCACAATTGCTCGAGTGACATCACTGGTGACATCACCAATTCTATACACTAGCGGACCCGTGGGGACCCCCCTGTGAGTTATGCTGCGTTCCTTTATCGCAAAAGAACTGGGATGTGGAGGCTAATGACGAGGCTATGACGTCACATCTGTTTTGTTAGCGTTCCATTTGCAGAAAAGTTGAGCTGGGAAGTTCACTGTTCACTGGTCAGATCCACTCGCTATCCAGGCTAGCCATTGTTAGCAATAACAGTTGATAACAAGGCATTTCGTGGCATTTTGCGCATACAAACACTGCAGCCTCATGTCCACACAGATAGAAGTAGGCCGTGCTGTGTGTACAGCTGATTTAATGAGACACAAACTCAAATGATGTCATAGACATTGTGACATCGTCAGTGATGTCATAACTCCTTCCCTGCAGATACGATGAGTAGGACCAGTGCAACTCGAGATCTCGACATCCCCAATGCTATGCATATCAGTGAATCATGTGATCAGTAGAGCTGGGTATTGTGGAGGAAAAATCCACCTGCAATGTCCTGCTGATTGATCAATAATGACATATCCGTTTTAAATGTTCATAGGAGGTTTTCTTTATTTCCACAATCATGTCTCCGTGCACGGAGGTCTCCTCTTGACTACATTTGTCAATGCAAGCGCCCCGCATCATTGTTTACAACAGTTCATATACTAAAACCAATGTTGCCCGCCCCCCAGCGTGGAGGGCAGTGATTTTCCACTACTGTCTAAAAGTTCCATTCAGCCTAGTAAGTTTCCATTCAGCCATGTAGCTAATCTGATGTTGAACAAATCCAGTCTATAGTCACAACAAGACACAGGTTCTCACAGGAAAACTCTGCACAGCAATCTTCTGCAATGACTGAAGAACACAGTTCACAAAATACACCTTAGAATTGTCATACTTAATAATTAATCAATCAATACACACTTGATCAATAATTTGCCATTACAATTCCACACTTTTGATAAGAATAAATCATTATTATCAATATTAAAAATAAATTATTGATAACAAACTATAAGTTCAAACACAGTCAAAGAAAACTAACATAACTATTATCCTTAACTTGTTAGAAAAAAATGTATCATCTCACACATCTATATAGATTAAAATGTCCCTATGTGTTCACAATCACAATTAATAAGTCCTTCATTTCGGTTACTTACTTAATACTTAATCCATACTTATGTTACAATGTATCATTTGCTCAAATCAAACTCTTGGCGATGCTAAATATCAAATTAAGCATGATTATTTACCCAAGAGTTCATATCATAAACGAAGTGTGTCAGAGGTCAATGGCCTTTTTTATTGTTCCACACTTTTGGCATATATTTTTTCTTCTTAAAAACACACAGTTTACACATTTCTGATAATTGGCTCCTGTTCACTGGTGTTGGATCCTGGTAATCGAAGTCACTAAATCGTTTTGGCCCGCCTCCCACTTCGTCCTCCACTATCCACTCATATCAGCAAGCCGCTATTCACATTTCATACAAAAACATTCTCACAGGCTACAAATGTTTTTTTCTTCTTTTTTCGGGTTTCTTACTACAATTGTTGACGATTTCCAAACCTCTGGCAGACATAGGCTACACACCAAGTGCACTTTGGCATGCAGCCCACTCAGAGGCTGGGAAATTGAACCCACGACCCAATTTTGATGCAAATGGTCAATCTAGTCTATTTTACAAGTCCAAGTCATGTCTCAAGTCTTAGTCCTCCTCTCCGCTCTCCAGTCACACTGGAGTCCCCTTTCTCCTGTCTAACTGGTGTACAATAACATTGCCTTCAACGATCACACACCTTTCACCGTCAAACATCACTCATTCACACTGTGTTCACACTCCCCTGTCTCCTATGACTCCAAAACGTTTTTTTTTAATACACATGATCACAGTTTTTACACAAACCACGCAAAGTACGACTCTCTGCATCCGATTCGTCATGGGGAAACCGTCTGTGGTCCAGCTCACGCATGTGTGTGTGTGTGTGGAAAGCCTAAGCTAATTGCGCTGGTGAAGGATATGGGGGGGGCTGGATCTCAGCATCTGGCATTGGAGATCGTCCCATGGTGATTGTCCAATCTGATTGTCTCAGTCTGCTTGTCCATCTGATTGTCTCAGTCACACAGGCACACAAAACACATACACCACAACAACAAAAACTTAAAAACAAAACAAAAAACAGACACAAAAACAAAAGCTGCTTACCCCCTTTGACAGATGCGTTATTTAACGCATGTGTCAATTAATTTAGCAGTTTTTCTATATACTTATTTTTCAGAGAGAGACACCCTTTAACTTGTCTCTGCCTCTCTCAATCCTCTTGGGAAATGTGTGTGCGCTATGCACTGTGGTTATCTGGAGGGTGCTGCAGGTTTCAAGGCTTCAGGCTGAGAAGCGGGGGGGGAGAGAAATCTCAGTGTGTTCACAAACATTTACCTTTTCGCTTGGCAATAAGGGTTTTCCAGGCCAAAAAAAAAACATAACTTCTATTAAACAATACTGTACTAATGCAAAAAAGTACTTTTGCTCTGTGTGCATTGCATGTACATAATGTATACAGTGTGTGATTCTCTTACTAAAACAATGGTTTGTCAAACAACTGTAACATGCAAATGTTCATGTGTGTCATTACTTATCTGCTCATAATTGGTGTCTTTGGAGAAAATTCTGCTGTGAACTCCTCCACCCTCAACTGGCTTGCGTCTCCGGCCGTGTCAGTCTCTCGCCTGTGATTGACCAGCGCCTCACACCCTCTCCGCTCCGTCTTGATTCGCTTCGTTGAGTCCTCTCCGCTGTTAAACTGTCCAGGTCGCGTCAACCTCCGGGCCAAGCCTATGAATCGAAAACTCCACGGCAGTCATATATTCTTTTACAGCAAGCAAACCACTCATATGCATTTCTGTAGCCGTCACACCGGTGTGGTGAAACACTTACACGGGAGGGAGAGATTTTACTCTCTCCCATTGCTGGCCGCTAGCTGCGGTGTTCAGGGCTGTAGTGGCTGCTGGTACGGATGCTGCTGCCGGTTCCCTGGCTGAAGCCTGCCCGGAGTGTTGATCGTCTGGCTGGAGCCTGGACCGCTGGTGGTCTTCAGTGTAGTTGAGCCTGGCGCTGACTCTCAGTCTGCTACATGGTGGTGGTGAGGCACGGGTCAATTTCCAGGTTGAGACCTTTTAAGACACATTAAGAGACACTAGCGAAAGATTAAACTCCTCACATAATAAATGATATGTATGGCCGTATGTATTGCTTCTGGCAGACATACTTTCTTTTCCCCTTCATAAATGTGTTGCTGTTGTTTTTCTGTGGTTCTTCAAAACCACCTAGACCATAACTTTTATACAGTCTATATTTCCCTCTAAATGTGGCGTGTAGGTCTGCTTGAGACAAATGTGCTTTCCTATGTGTATTTCGCCCTCTGCAAATACAAACCCATAGCTCCTCGTGAGCTTTCTCTAAACAACTGTGGTTTTGTTTGTGTGTGCGAAATCAAAACCAATACCTTATGATATTACCAATAAAAACAAAATAACAACCATCTTTTGTAGGCAGGTATGGGTTAAAATAAAACATAACTGTGGATCCACATAACAAAGTAAACAACCCTGTTTGTCCCCTGCCGGCCGGCTTATCTACACACATATGAACGTTTAAGCCCCAAAATAAAAAGTTGAATTTGAACGTTTAGCCCCTGTTTAACGCTTGCATCCCAAAACAAAAAGTTCAATTTGAACGTTTAGCCCCACAACAAAAAGTTCAACTTGAACATTTAGCCCCAAAACAAAAAGTTTAGTTTGTGAACTTTGTGACTCCTCTTCCTCTCATTTTTCTCATTCAGAAATTTCTCATTCATATCTCAGTCATTTCCCATTCATTTCCCATTCATTTTTCTAATTTTTTTTCTTCCTCAATGAGCCTCACTGCTCAGTTTCACCCACACTCTCCCCTTTTTTTTATTTCACCTTTTTTGTTCAAAGGAAAGAGACCTTTTAAAAACAACTTTTCTTTTTTCCTTTTTTTTTTTTTACATATAATTTATACCTCCTTTCGCAACGCTCAGGTCTGGGTATGTGTTTTTTTCCACTACTGCAGTTTTTAGACGCTAAGTATACCTTTCAACTTACGTCGACGCCAGGTATACCTTTCAACCTGCGTATTACTGTTTGCCCGTCGACAAACAGGCCGATTTTCCTTCTCTAAATCTTGCCCAAATATGAGTCGGCTAATAGTAAGCTCCTCTTACACGTGCGTTCTAACCTAACGCATCGCCTCACCCTCTCGGCAGTGAGTATATCCGATAACGGCAATAGTGAGTTTTATTTAATATTATCTCACGCGAGCATCCCCGGGACCCCGCACTCCCCTCAAAGGCAATGAATTGCCCAGGCAGAAGTTACATCCGTTCTCCACTACACAATCCCCCAGACCTGTACCTTTTACCAAAAATTGCAATTACCTATGTTTTAAAACCAACTGTATAACATTATTCTAAATTTCACAGCTACTTAATTTGACATAAAACCGATCAATCAACATTGCATTCAGTGTGTATTTGCCTCACCAGGTTCCGCAGATCACAGCGCTGGGCTACATTCCTCCGCATGTCGACTCCTGCTCTCTTAGCATTAATCGAGCTTTCAGGTCCAACTTTGACAGGAGGTTATCACCAGTCGACATGCCAGAGGTCCGCATCCCAGTCGTGAGATCCCGGACCGAGCCCCCAAGTTGTGGAGGAAAAATCCACCTGCAATGTCCTGCTGATTGATCAATAATGACATATCCGTTTTAAATGTTCATAGGAGGTTTTCTTTATTTCCACAATCATGTCTCCGTGCACGGAGGTCTCCTCTTGACTACATTTGTCAATGCAAGCGCCCCGCATCATTGTTTACAACAGTTCATATACTAAAACCAATGTTGCCCGCCCCCCAGCGTGGAGGGCAGTGATTTTCCACTACTGTCTAAAAGTTCCATTCAGCCTAGTAAGTTTCCATTCAGCCATGTAGCTAATCTGATGTTGAACAAATCCAGTCTATAGTCACAACAAGACACAGGTTCTCACAGGAAAACTCTGCACAGCAATCTTCTGCAATGACTGAAGAACACAGTTCACAAAATACACCTTAGAATTGTCATACTTAATAATTAATCAATCAATACACACTTGATCAATAATTTGCCATTACAGTATCGCCAAATCCAGCCAATCAGCGTCGGGTACAATCAAATCCAAATCCACCGGGAAGAACGGCGAAAATGTATTTTCCGCTGATTCGCTGTTATTGGGTCTATTTCTGCAATAACTGCACTTACAGCTGTAAACCCGACCAACGTTGACATTACTGCTCGTTGCTTCGCAAGCCCGAGAGCCATGAGAGCAGCCATTACAGTTACCATGTCAACTACGAGGCAAATCTCTGATTGGCCCGCGCACTTTGTAATTTATTTAGCCTCCTGCCAGATAGCTACTGTAAATAAGTATTTGTTCTTAACTAACTTGCCTGGTAAAATAAAGGTTTATGATGAATTAGCGGGCTGTAAAATAAAAACATTTACAGAGAAGAACAATTATACTATTAATATAATATGCTGTAAAATACTGTGGGTAGAAGGGGGGTAAAAAGTCATGGATATCAAATAAACTGAACTAACCTGTTAAAAGTATAGAAAAGATTAGAAAGAGGAAGAGTCTACTAGGGTTAGATAAACACTATCTGCACAAGTACAATGCAAGTGTGCGTCTCTAGATCGGTTTGTGATTTAAAGGTTTAAATCTTGCATGCCGTGTGTGTGTGTGTGTGTGTGTGTGCATGTGTGTGTGCATGTGTGTGTGTGTGTGTGTGTGCGTGTGTGTGCTCTACATGCATGTACATGTGTGTGAACTCAAGTGTGGAAAGTGAGTGATCAGGGACCTTTCCACTCCCCTGCTTCCACCCTAACCAGCATCTATATTTCATGGCCAGCGAGGACACACACACACATGCGCACACACACACACACACACACACACACACACACGCGCACACACACACACACACACAGCTACTGTAGTTGTCTTGTGCTAGCTACATGATGTGTTGAACTCTACATGATTCTACAGCAAAGCCTAATCGTGCACATTTGTCCTTACACGTGTGCAGGCAGGCAGGCAGGCAGGCAGCCAGGCAGGCAGGCAGGCAGCCAGGCAGGCAGGCAGGCAGGCAGGCAGGCAGGCAGGCAGGCAGGCAGGCAGGCAGGCAGGCAGGCAGGCAGCCATTGTTCGTCCTCCTGTGTTCAACAACCAGACACTAAAAGAGTGATAATGGAAAAAGCATGCAAGGAGAAATGGACAAGGGAGAGAGAGAGAGAGCTGCCCGCTATGCTCACTAATGCCAGGATCAGACTACACGATATTTTTTGTCGTTCACGATGTCACCATGTCAGACGAGGCCATCATACTGCCATAAATTCGTGACATGTCTTGGTCGGGAGACTGGCCACACTACAAGTTTATTCTCACTTAACACCGACAGAGCATCGTACGCCACCGTCATCACGTCGTCTGCAGTCGTCAGCGAGTTCACAGGTCGTCGGGGAGGCGGACCTGTGAACGAAATCTCCCAGCATGCAATACATTGACAAGAAATAGCAACCAAATCAGCCTAAATAGGCTAAAGTGGTAGATAGAAATAATGTTTATGTTAGCACTACATGCAATTGTAGAACATTTCAATATTGGACAAAATAAAATATTGAAATCCAAACACAACCCTATGTGAAACATATATGTAATCCAGGTGCTATATATATCCCTTGTAGAATTAACGTTATTTGGATGAGTGACAGCCTCTACTGTGATGCACTGTGATGTCCGCTCCAGCCTCGAATAAGACTTGGCTTACTTCATGTGCACGCCCACTATTTTCTTGCCCGCTGCTGCGAGATGAGAAGGAAGAGAAACGAGCATGCAGCCGACTCTTCTGAGCCCATGTTATTTGTAGTGAGCAATGCCCATTGCCCAGGCGTTTAAACGCAAATTAAAACACCCTGGCCTTTTTATCTCTTTTATTCTTTTGAGCGGAGCGGAGCGGGCGAAATCTGTATCGAGCGGGGAGGCGTTATTTCGAATCGCACATAGGTTACGCAAAAACCGCCTGTGCCCGCCTACGCAGCAGTCAAGCGCCGGGATTGGCCAGGAGCAAGTCTTTTCTCTTCTTTTGACAGCTGGAATCTCCCACACCACAAATCGATTTCATCAACCAACTGAATTGCGGACATTGAAATTAATTATAAGTGTATTAACGCCAATGAAAACGTAACACAAGCTTTTAACACACAATCGATTTTTAAACATTTATTTCAAAACATATTGTAAAATTCAGGCCTTGTCAGCGAAGTGACATGTTGTTTAACCTGCAAATGAAAACTATAAGCGGGGAGCGGTCTCCCCAGGACCTGATACCTGTCTTCCGGGGTGTCACACTAGGCGAAACCATGTCCAAAAGACTGACATGCCAGTCTTTTCGTCAGGGCGTCGTGAGGCGTCCTAGACGTCCCGACTGGTCCCGACGCTGGTCTTTGATTATGTCACACTACAAGAGGTGAAGACGGCCGATCGTCGTCCCCGACGGTCATATTCGGGCCCGACGCTGAAAATCTGTCGCGCACGACCAAATCGGTCTAATATCGGGCTGAATTCGTGTAGTCTGAACCAGGCATAACCCTACAAACACTCAATTACATTTGGATTTTTCATCTAAGAAAATGTCTTTTCTGGTGTGTGTGTGTGTGTGTGTGTGTGTGTGTGTGTGTGTGCGTGTGTGTGTGTTGTAAGGTAAATGTTATTTTAGTGCTAATGTAATGTAAGTTATCACTGCTGCTCCTGAGGGAGGCACGCCCACACACACACACACACACTTCACGTCACGTGGTCCTGTTCTTAAAGCTTGGTGTACACATACATCGTAAATTAGTCTTCATTATGCCTGTGGGTAAAAAAAACAAAAAAACACCACCAGCTATATATTTATTCACAGGACCGCCTATAGGGGTGTGTGTGGGTGTGTGTGTGTGTGTGTGTGTGTGTGTGTGTGTGTGTGTGTGTGGGTGGGTGGGTGGGTGGGTGTGGGTGTGTGTGTGTGTGTGTGTGTGTGTGGGTGGGTGTCTGATTTGATTTGTGAAAGAGAGAGAGAGAATGGGATTAATAATTGTACACAGCGAATGATTCTAGCATTAGAATACGGAGAAATATATCAATGAATGTATGAAACGTTACAGTATTACAATAAGAGTGCGAGAATATGTGCATTGCAAGATGAGATCTGTCAAAGAAAATATTAAATATGCGCACTATGAAATAACCCACTGAATGGTAGATTTCAGATAGTAATGTCAAAGTCATGTCTATCCTTTAACTCTCTCATATCTCACATAGTCCATATGTACTCATATGTATGGTATTATGTATGTAAGTTCATGCTTTATTTGAGTCATATACATAACCCTAAGTAGCCTTATATTAGCCTGGAGAACTTGATGTATTTTAAATGGCTAGTAGTCACTATATATATACAGTGTATATACTGTATATATATATATATATATGTATGTGTGTGTGTGTGTGTGTGTGTGTGTGTGTGTGTGTGTGTGTGTATGTATATATGTGTATATATATATGTGTATATAAACTTGCTCAGTACTGTAGAAAATATCTATTCTATACATGCAATATAACAATGTGAATATAAAGAAAAACTGTATAAAATAGCAGCATATCTCAATACTACAATAAGGCGGCCAGCGGTTCGGCACCGGCTCACAATCGCCCAACTGTTAGAGAGAGAAAAGTGATGGAGTCCTATGTTCCTATCACCACAAAGTACAATTTCCGCCTAAACTAAAGCTATATTTACAGGACTTTAATTCATTATCTTTTTAGGTAAATCATTTTCTGACTATTTGGTGAAGTAGGGCAGCCACCTGGTTCATACCTCGGCAAATCTGATGAGGAAAAGAGTGAGCATTCTCAAGTTATTGGCTTTCTTGTCACCTTTCCCCTATTCGGACTGGCCTAATTTGGCTCTTTTTCAGGGATTGGGGTAGTTCTTGTGCAATACAATATATCAACATGCAATATTCTTTTTACTACCTCAGCAGTATTTTATTAGTATTTTATTATTGTTTTGTTCCTGCTTTTTTTGCCCCCCGTCTAGGTGTCAAGTGTCCTTATCTGTTATGTTGCTGTTGTTGTTTTTTCTTAAATATTTTTTAATTATTTACGTGTGATTTTAATGCACTGTCAGCTGAAGCACTCTTAATTTCGTTGTATGGGGAACTGTGCAATGACAATAAAGGCTATTCTATTCTATGCTATTCTAAAGAACAGCCAAAAAAAAAAAAATTCCCCCAATTTTTTTT
Source organism: Poromitra crassiceps (assembly GCF_964638095.1). Classification (NCBI taxonomy): domain Eukaryota; kingdom Metazoa; phylum Chordata; class Actinopteri; order Beryciformes; family Melamphaidae; genus Poromitra; species Poromitra crassiceps. The sequence goes on along the minus strand of NC_139644.1, from coordinate 40,654,748 downwards.
TGTGACAACATTAATGGGAGACCCTAAAGATAAGAAAAATCATTGTTGTCATTTGTTCTACCTCGGTTAAGGGGTATCTCAAAAACTAAAGCCTTTTTTGAGGACTTGCTGTTAGACTATGTGCGAAGCGCGGCGCTAGAAATGCCTTCAACAAATAAAGCCAGGAGGAACAGAAGGAAGGAAGGATGTAAACAAATAGAAGTAAGTCTGTCTCTTAACCCTTTCCTTCCCTCTGTCTGACCAGCTGATGACAAAGCATCCTGCGAAGCGGCTGGGCTGTGGTCCGGAGGGGGAACGGGACATCCGGGAGCACGGCTTCTTCCGCTACATGGACTGGGAGAAGCTGGAGAACAAGGAGGTGCAGCCGCCGTTCAAACCCAAAGCTGTAAGTGTGACGCCCAGCCCGGCTTAACCCCTTACCCCTGACCATTAGACTATACTTCTGATACCTTTACACTCCCAACTCCTCACCCTTCATTAGACTATACTTCTGATACCTTTACACTCCCAACTCCTCACCCTTCATTAGACTAGACATCTGATACCTTTACACTCCCAACTCCTCACGCTTCATTAGACTATACTTCTGATACCTTTACACTCCCAACTCCTCACCCTTCATTAGGCTAGACTTCTGATACCTTTACACTCCCAACTCCTCACCCTTCATTAGACTATACTTCTGATACCTTTACACTCCCAACTCCTCACCCTTCATTAGACTGGACTTCTGATACCTTTACACTCCCAACTCCTCACCCTTCATTAGACTAGACATCTGATACCTTTACACTCCCAACTCCTCACCCTTCATTAGACTAGACTTCTGATACCTTTACACTCCCAACTCCTCACCCTTCATTAGACTAGACTTCTGATACCTTTACACTCCCAACTCCTCACCCTTCATTAGGCTAGACTTCTGATACCTTTACATTCCCAACTCCTCAACCTTCATTAGACTAGACTTCTGATACCTTTACACTCCCAACTCCTCAACCTTCATTAGACTAGACTTCTGATACCTTTACACTCCCAACTCCTCAACCTTCATTAGACTAGACATCTGATACCTTTACACTCCCAACTCCTCACCCTTCATTAGACTAGACTTCTGATACCTTTACACTCCCAACTCCTCAACCTTCATTAGACTAGACTTCTGATACCTTTACACTCCAACTCCTCACCCTTCATTAGACTATACTTCTGATACCTTTACACTCCCAACTCCTCACCCTTCATTAGACTAGACATCTGATACCTTTACACTCCCAACTCCTCACCCTTCATTAGACTAGACTTCTGATACCTTTACACTCCCAACTCCTCACCCTTCATTAGACTATACTTCTGATACCTTTACACTCCCAACTCCTCACCCTTCATTAGACTAGACTTCTGATACCTTTACACTCCCAACTCCTCACCCTTCATTAGGCTAGACTTCTGATACCTTTACACTCCCAACTCCTCACCCTTCATTAGACTATACTTCTGATACCTTTACACTCCCAACTCCTCACCCTTCATTAGACTATACTTCTGATACCTTTACACTCCCAACTCCTCACCCTTCATTAGGCTAGACTTCTGATACCTTTACACTCCCAACTCCTCACCCTTCATTAGACTATACTTCTGATACCTTTACACTCCCAACTCCTCACCCTTCATTAGGCTAGACTTCTGATACCTTTACACTCCCAACTCCTCACCCTTCATTAGGCTAGACTTCTGATACCTTTACACTCCCAACTCCTCACCCTTCATTAGACTATACTTCTGATACCTTTACACTCCCAACTCCTCACCCTTCATTAGACTAGACTTCTGATACCTTTACACTCCCAACTCCTCACCCTTCATTAGGCTAGACTTCTGATACCTTTACACTCCCAACTCCTCACCCTTCATTAGGCTAGACTTCTGATACCTTTACACTCCCAACTCCTCACCCTTCATTAGGCTAGACTTCTGATACCTTTACACTCCCAACTCCTCACCCTTCATTAGGCTAGACTTCTGATACCTTTACACTCCCAACTCCTCACCCTTCATTAGGCTAGACTTCTGATACCTTTACACTCCCAACTCCTCAGTGCTTGTGTGGACGCAATCGTTATGGAGGAAAACCCCAGTTTTCAAAAATACCCGTGTACGTGTGGACTAGGCCTAACAGCGACGCTCACTTCAGCCTCTTACCTTTTGAGCTGGCGAAGCATGAGTAAGGAAGTGCCTATCTGAGTTTAACTCCTCCCCTCCTTTCATTCTAACTTCCTCGGCATTCGTTCAACTCTTTCTCTCTCTGTCTCTGTCCCTTCTTCTGTTTGGGGTAATACGCTCAGGTAAGTCTGGAAATCATGATGGTGGTGGTGGTGGTGGTGATGATGACGAGGATGAGGATGATGCTCCTTGTGGCGATGAGGAGGAGGAAGATGATGTTGATGATAATGTGTTGGATGAGGTTGATGATTGTAGGATGTTGACGTTGACAAAGGCAGTGATGAGTTGTTGCTTGTTGAGTGTAGTTGCTTGTTCTAACTTCACTACCATGCGCTTTTGAGTACAGGGTTCATAGACCCAAGTGTGGTCGACTTTTCTCATCCATAGAGGAGAATGGAATACCTTCAACATGCCAACCCTCAAACATATCATCCATAAAGGAGCATGGAATACCTTCAACATGTCAACCCTCAAACATATCATCCATAAAGGAGCATGGAATACCTTCAACATGTCAACCCTCAAACATATCATCCATAAAGGAGCATGGAATACCTTCAACATGCCAACCCTCAAACATATCATCCATAAAGGAGCATGGAATACCTTCAACATGTCAACCCTCAAACATATCATCCATAAAGGAGCATGGAATACCTTCAACATGCCAACCCTCAAACATATCATCCATAAAGAAGCATGGAATACCTTCAACATGTCAACCCTCTATCATCTCATCCATAAAGGAGCATGGAATACCTTCAACATGCTAACCCTCAAACATCTCATCCATAAAGGAGCATGGAATACCTTCAACATGCCAACCCTCAAACATATCATCCATAAAGAAGCATGGAATACCTTCAACATGTCAACCCTCTATCATCTCATCCATAAAGGAGCATGGAATACCTTCAACATGCTAACCCTCAAACATATCATCCATAAAGGAGCATGGAATACCTTCAACATGCCAACCCTCAAACATATCATCCATAAAGGAGCATGGAATACCTTCAACATGTCAACCCTCAAACATATCATCCATAAAGGAGCATGGAATACCTTCAACATGCCAACCCTCAAACATATCCATAAAGGAGCATGGAATACCTTCAACATGCCAACCCTCAAACATATCATCCATAAAGGAGCATGGAATACCTTCAACTTGCCAACCCTCAAACATATCATCCATAAAGGAGCATGGAATACCTTCAACATGCTAACCCTCAAACATCTCATCCATAAAGGAGCATGGAATACCTTCAACATGCCAACCCTCAAACATCTCATCCATAAAGGAGCATGGAATACCTTCAACATGTCAACCCTCAAACATATCATCCATAAAGGAGCATGGAATACCTTCAACATGCCAACCCTCAAACATATCATCCATAAAGGAGCATGGAATACCTTCAACATGCTAACCCTCAAACATATCATCCATAAAGGAGCATGGAATACCTTCAACATGCCAACCCTCTATCATCTCATCCATAAAGGAGCATGGAATACCTTCAACATGCTAACCCTCAAACATATCATCCATAAAGGAGCATGGAATACCTTCAACATGCCAACCCTCTATCATCTCATCCATAAAGGAGCATGGAATACCTTCAACATGCCAACCCTCAAACATCTCATCCATAAAGGAGCATGGAATACCTTCAACATGCCAACCCTCAAACATATCATCCATAAAGGAGCATGGAATACCTTCAACATGCCAACCCTCAAACATATCATCCATAAAGGAGCATGGAATACCTTCAACATGCCAACCCTCAAACATTTCATCCATAAAGGAGCATGGAATACCTTCAACATGCCAACCCTCAAACATATCATCCATAAAGAAGCATGGAATACCTTCAACATGCCAACCCTCTATCATCTCATCCATAAAGGAGCATGGAATACCTTCAACATGCTAACCCTCAAACATCTCATCCATAAAGGAGCATGGAATACCTTCAACATGCTAACCCTCAAACATATCATCCATAAAGGAGCATGGAATACCTTCAACATGCCAACCCTCAAACATATCATCCATAAAGGAGCATGGAATACCTTCAACATGCCAACCCTCTATCATCTCATCCATAAAGGAGCATGGAATACCTTCAACATGCCAACCCTCAAACATTTCATCCATAAAGGAGCATGGAATACCTTCAACATGCCAACCCTCAAACATATCATCCATAAAGAAGCATGGAATACCTTCAACATGCCAACCCTCAAACATATCATCCATAAAGGAGCATGGAATACCTTCAACATGCCAACCCTCAAACATCTCATCCATAAAGAAGCATGGAATACCTTCAACATGCCAACCCTCAAACATCTCATCCATAAAGGAGCATGGAATACCTTCAACATGACAATCACCAAACTTGGAGGTATGAGGTTTTCACCCAACAGCGAGGAAGGACCAGAACAGGAAGACAGAGAGGGGAGTTAGGAGACCTTAAAATGTGTGGCAGAGTCGGCTAAGAGCGCGCGCGTCATTCTTATGCATTCTGTCTCTGTGGTCCAACAAAATTCATTTGATGATCATAACTACAGTCAGGATGATGTCATCTCATATGCACTGGCACGCACGCACACACACACACACACACACACACACACACACACACAGATACAGTACACAAATACACACACAAGCCTGTGTTGAACACCCACATGTAAAAGCACACATTTACTCAGATATACAACCATGCTGCCACATACACACACATACACACAAACACACACGCACACTCGCACCGCAACATGTACACACACACACACACACACACACACACACACAGCCTTGGGCCACACTGCCGCTAAAGAGTTTTTCTGAGTTGAGCTTTTTATGCAGCTGTCTTGGCCCGCTGGGGCTCTCTTGCTCTCCCTCTCTCTCTCTCTCTTGCTCTCCTTCCCTCTCTTTCTCTCTCAACCTCTCTCTCCCTCTCTCTCTGTGTTCTATGCTGGATCACAGAGGAATAGAGCTATGTGTATGCAAGCATCTGTGTTCGTATGTGTGCACAAAGATACGGATGCACGATATTGCATTTTTTTTGCCAATATCCGATATTTTCCAACTCTTTTGGCCGATACATGCACACATTTTTCCCCACCTAATTTCAGAGAAGGGTGCGCTCGGGTGCGCTCCTCTGATGCATCTACTAACACATGTTCTCTGGTCTCTCTTTCCTCTGTGTCTCTGTCTCTCTCTCTCTCTCTGTGTGTGTGTGTGTGTGTGTCTCTCTCTGTCTCTCTCTCTCTCTCTCTGTGTGTGTGTCTCTCTGTCTCTCTCTCTCTCTCTCTCTCTCTGTGTGTGTGTGTCTCTCTCTGTCTCTCTCTCTCTCTCTCTCTGCTCTTCCTACTGGGAAGAATGATTGTATGAATCAAGGTTCAGATGTGTTCTTTTGCATAAACTGATGTGTTTACCCTGCATAAAAGCTCAGGGGGAAAACGGTTGAGTGTAGCAGCTGAAAGTGGTTGTTTGATCTTTTTCGGTGTGAGGCTGTACTATAAGGACTTACTTGAGCAACATGCATTTGGATGGCCTTGTGCCATTGGTATTTCTCTATACCTCCAAATGTTGTTTTTGCTGATATTCTCTTTCAAACAGTCTGGATGCTTCTACGATCGCTTGTATTCTTGATTGATTGATTGATTGATTGAACATCCAATCGGTCGGTTGACACTTGATTGATTCCTCCCAACGGATGTCATGCCGACATGATGAACTTTTGAACGTTAGCTTTTGTCTCCACCCGTTGTCTGTCTGTCTGTCTGTCTGTCTGTCTGTCTGTCCATCCATCCAGCCATCTACTTTACGCTCACTAAAGCAACCCACATCTCCATCCACCCATCCATCACTCTGCCACCATGCATCCACCCTTCCACAGCCCCCCCCCCACCCAGCCATGCTCTCATCCACACATTTTCACTTGTGTTTCTCTCTGTGTGTGTTCACAGTTGTCTCATGTGTTTCTGTTTATCTGCATGCTGGAGAGATCAGTCTCAAATGAAAAGCCTAGCCTCTATATGCAGTGCACTACGTTTAACAGAAAGGGCCCCCTTGAACTCTTTCAGCCTCCAAACCAACCCATTGAAACACATTACCCGCTCGTATTGTGTTTTCCTTAAAAGGGCATTTCACCAAAAAACAATGGCAGCAACAAGCCTCATTTAGCTTTTAATTCTTAAAGGTATACTATGCAACTACCCTCAAAGACATCAACTTTAGCCCACTAAATACTGTGGAAAACACCATCTGAGCCCAGGTCTGCTGCACATGTATCATCTCCCAGATTTCCCCAAACTGTAAATAGTCTGGCTTCATTCCATTTGCTTTTCCGAGTTCTAGAGATTTAATGAGTTTGTAGTTCTATCTAGAGATTTAATGAGTTTGTAGTTCTAGAGATTTTAATGAGTTTGTAGTTTTCCTCTGGGCAATGTTGTCAGAGGACACAAATCCTTGTGTTAATTAAAGCTCAATGCGGCGATGTAGATGTGTGTGTGTGTGTGTGTGTGTGAGAGAGTGTGTGTGTGTGTGTGTGTGTGAGAGAGTGTGTGTGTGTGTGTGTGTGTGAGTGTGTGTGTGTGTGTAGGGGGGGGTCACCCTCGTGAGGGATGCTGTCGGGGAAATATAGTCTTCAAGTTAATAACTTATTTTATACACTTAGACAGACACACATCTCACGGGCAAATAAGCTCTCGCCGACTTCCCCAGTCGTCACACTGAGGAAAGAAGTGAACTGAAATGAACAGAAACGAACAATGACTTTTATTCCAAATTGCTAAACCAAACATTACCTAATGTGAATCTCTCTGTATTAAAAAAAAACAATGCTAATAATGACATTGATTGGTAATGCATAGGGATCGTTTCTTTTCTGCCATACTAAGATGTGTACTCCCTAATTTTGAGTAGGTGTTTCATTTTTCAAAAAGTAGATCTCACTTAAAGGAACACTCCGCCCATTTTCAACCAGCTTTGTATCATTAGAACATCAGTAGTACAGAAAACTGTAAACTGTTTTGAAGTCTGTCATTTAATTTGACAGTTGTTGAGTGTTAAAGTGTGGACCAGTGACATCACTGGTCCACACTAACTAAAATTATTAACTCATTAACTCAAATCAACTCTCAATAACTGTCAAACTAGATGAATGATGAATAGTTTGACAGTTATTGAGAGTTGATTTGAGTTAATGAGTTATTAATTTGAGAAAGTGTGGACCACACTTTAACACTCAATAACTGTCAAATTAAATGATAATAATATATATAATATAGTGTACCCTTGAATGAAAACGGAATCAAATGTTTTGACACAGCGCACCGCTTCCCGGTGCTCTTCTGCCTGCTAGCTGATGGTCTGATTTGTTTCTTCATACCCAGGCAGGTCTCTGCAGCTGCAGCGCACAATTAACCAACAATTAGACCCTAATTGTTGAGCCCTTTCTGATGTGACATTTTTAGAGATTCAAATCATCAAACCCAAGCTTTACAACCAAAGATATCAAGCTAAAAGCCCCAAGTGAAAAGCTCTTTTTTGGCAAGTCTGTTGCAACCACAGTGAGATTTAAGTAGATGATTTTTTGAGGGGGGTGAAATGCACCTTTATTAAATAAACATGTGTTCAGCAGTAATAGCATTGCTTCATGGCTGGAACATGAGTGGAACATGAGTGGAACATGAGTGGAACATGAGTGGAACATGAGTGCACTGCCACAGGTCCGGCTGTCATTTGAGACTGGGATGTCTTCTTTGTTGTGTTTTGATTTGCAGTTGAATACGTTTCAAATATCTGACAAAGACAAAAGAGACACGAGGTGCGCTTGATTCAACAGCTCTCGGTGAACGAAACTGAATCAAGCGCGTCCCGAGTTCAGATGTTTGCTCCAATATTTGAAACCCATGTTCAAACGATGTCTCACACCCCGGTTCCACCGGCCACCCCCTCCCCCCTTCTTGTGTTTGTTTCATCCTCCCTTCCTCATTCTCCACCCCCTCCCCCTCCCCCTCCCTCCCTACCTACCCTCAACAGTGCGGCCGAGACGCGGAGAACTTTGACCGCTTTTTCACGCGCCACCCGCCGGTGCTGACGCCTCCCGACCAGGAAGTGATTGAGAACCTGGACCAGGACGAGTTCCAGGGATTCTCCTTTATCAACGCACAGTACCCGGAAACTGGTGCCACCCCCACGGCCACCGAGCAGGCAGCCGGGGTAGCTTAGGCCACTGCCTGATCAGTACACACAGGCTTGATTTCATCAAAGGCACAGACAGATATACACACAGATGCACACACAGACCCACGTTTCTCCATTGTCCACCCTGAACACACTCGCCTTCTTAAAACCATCCTGCCACCTCATCTCACATTCTGTCTGGTTCTGCCGTCCTGTCTGGCCTCCAGCCCGCGGTGGGCGTTTTCAGAAACTACAACGTTGACATCATAAACAGCCAATCAGGAATGCCGCTGGCAAAACGGTAAATGGCTCTCCCGCTCGAGCAGTAACGTCAACGTTTGTCAAGTTTACAGTTACACAGCCATAAGTGCAGTTATTGCAGACAAACAACAATTAAACAAGAACAGTGGTAGGCAACAGAGGAGCTTCTCGGCGGAAAAGACCTTTTCGCCGTTCTTCCGAGTGCATTTGGATTTGCTGATTGGCTGAAGGACTGGATCTGGTGACGCTGATTGGCTGAAGGAGTTGTCTGTCAAGGCAAGTAACTCACACCCACTGAAATGACTGGACTGCTTGGGAGTCCAGATGGAACTGCAGAACAAAACGGAATGTGATCTCACATATCACACACACACACACACACACACGCACACACAAAAGCCCTTTAAACATACAGTTGTTTCTCATTTAGTTTGGCGACTTTGCTGTGGTAAATTGGGGGCTGTTATTTAAATGTTCTCTTTGTTCTTTACAAAAGCCCCCCTCACTGCTGTGGCAGTACAGTGCTGTGGCAGCAGTGCACTGCCACAGCAGTGAGGGTACTGCTGCTGCCACGACAGAGTGGCCAAACAAAATGTGAAACAACTGTATAAACACACAGTCTACTCAAGCAGTCACATAATACACACATATCTCATTCACACTGCAAGCAACTTGGTTGATGGGTCACTCTGTTCTGAATCTCCGGTTGCCTTTTATAGTCAGTGAAAAATAAGCAATGTATTCAAACAAATCATGTATTTTCTGCTCTCTCACACATTTTAAGGACTCTTTTCTTGAAATTTAATTGCATGAATTAATCAATAGAGTTGTCCAGGGACAGCAGAGCTATTCCCGGACAATAGCAAACATCCACACATCAGTATTATTATGCTGTTCTCACGAAGAGCTCTATTATTTGGAATAGTAGTAGGAGAGTTATATAGTAAAGACTTTGTACTGTAAGTGAGTCACTAGTTTCCAATAAGAACATAGTCAGGATTAGCTTGAAGCGTGAAGTTTTTGCATTTACATTTTCGCATCAAGATGCATCAGTGGGGAAATAAAATTAAAAAAAGTCGCCCCCGAAACGTCTTTGCATTCAGCTCACACAGTTCTGTAGGATATGAATGGACCGGTCACACAGTTCTGTAGGATATGAATTGACTGGTCACACAGTTCTGTAGGATATGAATTGACTGGTCACACAGTTCTGTAGGATATGAATTGACTGGTCACACAGTTCTGTAGGATATGAATTGACTGGTCACACAGTTCTGTAGGATATGAATTGACTGGTCACACAGTTCTGTAGGATATGAATTGACTGGTCACACAGTTCTGTAGGATATGAATTGACTGGTCACACAGTTCTGTAGGATATGAATTGACTGGTCACACAGTTCTGTAGGATATGAATTGACTGGTCACACAGTTCTGTAGGATATGAATGGACTGGTCACACAGTTCTGTAGGATATGAATTGACTGGTCACACAGTTCTGTAGGATATGAATTGACTGGTCACACAGTTCTGTAGGATATGAATTGACCGGTCACACAGTTCTGTAGGATATGAATGGACTTGTGGTGAATGGTTGGTGTTGCTTGTAGTGTGACTGTGAACCCAACCTTTAGTGTTTACTTTGCACTAATGAGTACCAGACGGTGGTTCCACATAGTGTCAGCGTAGGTTTGAGTCACACAGAAGGCAACTCAATTTACACACACAAATATTCACTGATATACATTATGCAATAATCTGCAGTATATAAGAACAGGAGAGGATCACCCGCTCCCCAACTCACACAAACACACAATGTCATGTGACATAACACACAATGTCATGTGACATAACACACAATGTCATGTAACATAACACCCAATGTCATGTAACATAACACACAATGTCATGTAACATAACACACAATGTCATGTGACATAACACACAATGTCATGTAACATAACACACAATGTCATGTAACATAACACACAATGTCATGTAACATAACACCCAATGTCATGTGACATAACACACAATGTCATGTAACATAACACACAATGTCATGTGACATAACACACAATGTCATGTGACATAACACACAATGTCATGTGACATAACACACAATGTCATGTGACATACCACACAATGTCATGTGACATAACACACAATGTCATGTGACATAACACACAATGTCATGTGACATAACACACAATGTCATGTAACATAACTTCAGCATTCCATGTTCTCACTTTTTTCTTTTCCTTTGTGGAAATTGTGATTTCACTTTTTGTTTCTCTCATTCCTCGGTTATGTCATTGCTTTTCTTAGTAAGGCCTACTGTATATTTCTGCTGTGCTTTTTATTCACTGTATAATAACAATAGCTGTCTGTGAACGATCCTTATCCTAGCTCAAACTGGAATGCTTGACATACTTTTTGCATGAGTTTCTAAATCAATAATAGCCTTTGACTTCGTCTCCCAACAACACCTTAGCATCTTATCTCAGCGCCTCTCTGCCGCCATGATGTGGCAGAGATTTTTGGGCCGATCGGTGGCTCTTTTTCCACGGCAAAACGTAGAGGGGAAAAGCACTTCAAACGATCAGATCAGTGCCACAAAACACCATAAATATCAGATGTTTTGTGCCTGTGTTAATTGCTGTCCAGCACTGGAATACAGAGAATCACAGGCACCAGTGAAATGCTATTGGGAAATGTAGTCCTTATAGGCTTATCGTCCGTTAGATAGATAGTTGGATAATACTAGTTCATATACTCTCACTTATTCCGTTCTCTAGTATTTAAGCAATGAAAGAAACTCATAGTTAGTTTTCTTCTTCTTCTTCTTAATATTATTATTAATATTCTGTTCTCTAGTATTTAAACAATGAAAGAGACTTGTAGTTAGTTTGTTTCTTTGCGTTTTGCAAAAGCATGAATTCCTGTAACCGGGCGTTTTGTTTACAGTGTGCTTGTGTGTACTACATGTGTGTGTGTGTGTGCGCGCGCCTGTGTGTGTGTGTGCCTGCCTGCCTGCCTAGTGCCTTGCTTGACCTTGTGTTTAGCTTGTATATCAGGCAGTATTGGTGTGATGCTCACAACCAGTATAAACCATGGATCTATTATATTCATGTATAAACAAGCAAATAGTAAAGATGTTGTCCCCCACCATGTAGTTCCACTTCCACCCTTGGGCCAGTCAGTGACTACGTTTACATGCACACAATATTCCACTTTTATTCGGAAAATGACAATATTCTGAATTTGATAAGGGTCATGTAAACAACATATTCCAGTTGCATTTTCCCGATTTGCCCTTTTTCCGAATTTTGCATTTTCCGATTAAGACATCTGGGTCATTCCAGTATTATTCGTGTTTTAGGAGGATTCTTTGATCATGTATACAGCGCATTCGGAATATGCGTCTAAATCAGGGTTTTTACCGCAGTTTGAGACGCATGTTGCCTGTTTGTGGTCAGCTGATGTTATGCTAGAAAGCTCTAGAAGAGGCGATATAATCATATAATCCATCATCTCTGGCATGCGAAAAGGAAAGCCCACATTCCTGATCGGGAGGAGATGAGAGACACGGACGATGACGCAACTCTTATAACTGACTCTGGCCTAACAACGTAGCCTACGTTTAATATGAAAAACTTTTCAGCAGAAAGCTCCTGAAATGGACCAGATGATGCTGGTAAGAATACAGTCAGAGGCAGCGCTCCTCTGTTTGTTCTGAACAGAACAACTCCGCTGATTCTACCTGCATCTCTCTCTCCCCCCCCCCCACGTGGGAGGGCGAGCTACGGCTGCATGTAAACGGGGATATTAGTGGATTATTCATTTAGTCTGAATATTGTCTTTTTCCGAATATGGGTAAAAATCTGAATATTGTGTGCATGTAAATGTAGTCACTGTCAATTGTCAATCATTGTCAATGCTGCCCCCAGTGGCAAATAGTCAACATTACAGTGTGACTGACTACAGTAACAGACGGACAGAGAGAACGAGCCATAGTCTTTGGTCGGGGACAACAGATTGGAGAAAAGACAAAAGTAAACGAATAGATCAGTTGGTTGTCTGTGTTTGCTTTTTGGGGGTGGGCTTTTAGGGCTAAGCTCACTGTGATTGGTGTGTTTCAAGTACTGCTTATGCAATAAGAATATCTCATTGGTCCTAAGGAGAGTAAGTATGTGCACAGGTCAAAGCAAGGTCTGGTAAAGCAGGAAGATGTGTGTTTTGTGTCACTGTTATTGTGGGGGTGTTTTTACATTCCCTAGCTAGCAATAATCTTGTTTGACGGTGAGGCAGATTGTGTATACGGCAGAGGTCCTTGCCTTTTCATCGGCGGTTACCATGGCAACCATCTTGTCAGCCAATTGGTCAGTTTGGTAGGCACGCTAACAAAGTATGCTAGTACTGCAGGGTAATTGAGATGGTTGTTGGTGATTAGTCTGCTGCACTCTTAATAGGAAAAAACATTTTATGTAACAAAAAATGAATTACTGTATACTAAAAAAAAATGAATTTGACACAAATATTGAGGTGACTGTTAACTGTTGAGATACTGTATATGCGAACTCTGAGCCCAACATCAAAGGAAAATCGACTGGGGTTTAAGGCAAATGTCCACCAGCTCTGTATGGCTCCCGGAACAGACAGATCTTCCCAGACACATGCAGATCCGGCTAAAATCCAACAGATGTGTATTTTTCCGCATACAGCATGTATGTATCGCCCCTCTATTAACATGGGCGAGAGTCTGTTTCAGCAGTTTTACCGGAGCCGTACCGCATCTGGTGGACATGGCCATTAGGCTTGTTCTGAATGCTGCCGGCTGTTAGCTGATTTGGGTATACAGTGACCCAAGGCTTCTTTGCATTTGATTGGTTCTAAGCAGGTTTCGAGTTATAATCGGAGCTTTGTGTCTCTAAAATAGGCAAACTGACGTTAGGGGGCGCACGGGGAAGGGGGGTGTCGGCCAATATTACTGTTGGTTACTTTTTAAGCGGTTGGTTACAAGAGAGAGAGAGAGAGACTTCACTGCTCATTATGTGGTCCAAGACTGTCACTCTCACAGACATAGGCCTACACACGCACGCAGAAACACACACACACACACGCAGACACACACAGCCTACTGTAGTGTGCGGTCGGCGCCACACTTATGAGACAGTTAACTGATCATTACTCGAACACTTTCTATCTCTCTCTGAAACATGCACGTGCACGCAGCAGCCCATTTTCACACTCTGTCCCCACACAACAAACGGCGCTGTCCTGAAAGATTTGGCACTTGGACAACATGTTTATATTAGCCTATTTATCTCATTAACATAAATAAGAATAATTAGATTGAGAAATGCATTATTTGTGATTTAAAATAATGGTTTTTGGTATATACTGTATGTTAGACCCCACAGGTGTATGTGTTCCCACATAACTCAAACCCTAGTTATAAGGTTTATTGGTAGGTAACACTCGACTATGCAGCCAACATTGTCTGAACTGAATGCCCTCCTCATATCATGCGCTTCTTCATCAAAGGAGGAGATTAGCCCATTGATACCTGATGCAGCATTTGTGTGTGTATCCCTTTAAGACCGCGAACCGCGTTAACGCGGTTCGCGGTCTTAAAGGGATACGCACACAAATGCTGCATCAGGTATCAATGGGTTAGGGGAGTTTACTGCACATTAACATGCAGTGCAGGTTCGATGGGTTTTTATCAGTAATAATAGCATGGAGTCATCTGAATGCACGCATACGTTTAACTCACGTCTCTGGCAGGAATGCTACTGTATCCTTCTGCTAAGTGACTTGCAGAAATATTTTATTATTATTATGATTTATAATTATGTTTTGTGACGGCAAAGTAGTGCTTATGATTCACTGTTTTCACAAAGTAAGTGGAGCTACTAGCAGTTAAGGAGGATTGACCAACTGGCACAAATTATACAGATGAGAATGAAAAGAAAACGGGAGTTTTGGGGCAGTGCTGAATTTGGTTTCAACGTTGTAATGGGGGGGGGGGGGGCTAGCCATTCCCGCGGACTAGCAGTCATTGTGCTAAGCTAACTAGCAGGAGTGGCACATTTCTACTTTCTACTGCACGCACAGAGAAGAGAAGGGCATCTATCTTCTCGTCTTACTATCGGGAATATGGCAAATAGGAGAATCTCCCACCCAAATGTTAGCGTGTTCCTTTAAACAGCTGTTTTAGATGCATGTTGGAGGCATTGGGAGATGTTAGGGCTATCACACAGGTGTGTTTTAGATGCATGTTGGAGGCATTGGGAGATGTTAGGTGAGGCAATTTGAATGCTAAATGTTGGTGAATGGAACAAAAGTCAGCGGTTTAAGGAAAGTCATTGCTGACAACTTGATAATGCTGTTCTCTTAAAAGCTCTGCGACCTCCAGTCCAAACTATTGTTGATTTCACCACTGATGAGCAGCTTTAAGAAGTGCTTTCACGTTTGAGAAGGCATCTGCAACACCGTCCTCTGCTGTCCACTCTTTTAAATGTGAATGCATCTGCAACACCGTCCTCTGCTGTCCACTCTTTTAAATGTGAATGCGACTGTTGACAACGCTATCTGTGTCCGGGGCATTGCTCCATTTTGTCCGTACCTCAATTTTCTTTTCTTTTTTTTATCACATTCAATGTCTCCTGTATTATAACAACAACAAATACCTATACATACATATACATAAACATATATATAAAACTGTGTCAAATGTTGATATATACATATATTTCTCTTATACACAAATGTGATCAGTATTGAAGAGGACAGAGGGGAGCGATATTAGCTGAGGATTCCTGTGTTTTTGTTTCTACAATTCCTTCCGGCAGAAGAAGGAAAATGAACTTGAACTGCATGAAGAAACGCATTTACTTTACCTTTTTGTTATCAGGATTTACATTTACTTTACCTTTTTGTTATTAGGATTTACATTTACTTTACCTTTTTGTTATTAGGATTTACATTTACTTTACCTTTTTGTTATTAGGATTTACATTTACTTTACCTTTTTGTTATTAGGATTTAAATGCATATAACATATTAGGGTGACTCACGCTCTCTTTGTCAGCAGTGCTTCAAAAGTATGGTCCCAGCTGTTGTGTGCATTATGTATAAAATAATTATATATGTATATATATATATATATATGTATATATATATATATATATATATAAAATGCTTTTTGCAATGCTTTCCATGTGCCAAAACTTTGTTTTTGTTTTCCAGGAAAAACAGGCATACATAAAATAAAGGATTTAAAAGAACTGTTTGGGAGGGATTTGTTGTTTATGTTTACTGCATTTCTATGGTGTGCGTTCTATAAATCTCAGCCAGGTCGCCAGAATAAAATGTCGGCATTAACACACGGATACGTAGAAGATCACATTTCTGAACCAAAAATAGGTTTCTATATCCATGGTATACACGTCACGCAAAACACCCGCAACCGTGGCAGTTAATTAGTATGAGTTGTGCCAAACTAACATTAATATCTCAAAAACTATACATGACATCGCTTATATTTTGACATTTTGAGTGAGAGCAGAAGTAGCTCGAGTGTATGATATATGCATGTCGTGTTAAAGCTGTGTGAACTGTCGCAGTTTTTAAAAGGTAAACAACATAGCCGGGGCTAGAGTGAGACACTCACGGCTGACTCCATATAGGGTCTCATTACCGTTTCCATCCAGTGAGGCGGTTTGTTTACCAAAATGCTGCTTGGCTGATCTCTCATAAGTAAGGCGTGTTCGATCCCCGGTCATGTTCACAGTGTTTCCAAAGTATACATTTCAACCGTGAGTTACATTTGTTTGTGTTAAGCCTAACCCAAACCATCATCCTAACCTTAACCAAGTTGTTTTACTGGTCTAAACATAATCAAAGTTGTTCAAGTTAATTTCTTTGCATTTAACGTTGTAAAGGCAACAAGGTGTGCATCCTGATGTGTTCTGGGAAATAGTATATATATATACAGTATATATATATATATATATATATATTTGGGGTTTCTCTCTCATCTTTCTTTCTCCTTGTCACATTTCCCCCTTTGTCTCTCTCTCTCTGCTGTATAGACTGACTGCAGGACAGGGACAGCGAGGTTAGAAGAGAACCAGGAAGACTTGGAGGATACTAAGGAAGAGCGAAAAGCCAAGCAGGCGAGGGGAAGGAGGGATGGACAGAGGAAGCAGGCGAGGGGAAGGAGGGATGGACAGAGGAAGCAGGCGAGGGGAAGGAGGGATGGACAGAGGAAGCAGGCGAGGGGAAGGAGGGATGGACAGAGGAAGCAGGCGAGGGGAAGGAGGGATGGACAGAGGAAGCAGGCGAGGGGAAGGAGGGATGGACAGAGGAAGCCTGGTGGCTGAGAGAGAGCGAGAGAGAGAGAGAGAAAGGAAAAGAGCAGCGATTGAGAAAGTGAACGAGGCGAGGGAGCCAGAGAGAACAAGGCAGTATTAAAGGGAGGAGGTGAGGAGAAGAGGGGCGAGCGAGGCAGGCTGTGCATATTTCATGGATGCCACTTAGAAGTGCCTTTCCCTGATGGAGCGAGCGAGGTCTGATGGCTTCAAGGAAATAACATGCAGAACACGGCCTACATACACACTGCCTACATAGTACATACACACTGCCTACATACACACTGCCTACGTACAGTACACACTGCCTACATACACACAGCCCCGCCCAGCCGCTAGCCTGTTACCTTCAGCTACACCTCTTGAGTGTGCACCATTTAGCATCCCTAATACACTCAAATGTTTACCTGTAGGGACCTACTGGACCTAGGGACACGCGTCCTCAAGAAACGCTTTATATATCTTACGAAAACCGCTTCCTTTCGGTTTCCTGGTTTTAGTGAATGAGACCAGCCTGCACAGGGACACAAAATAGATGCAGTGTGCGGTGATCGTATCATTGGGGAAAGCAACATGTAAGTGGATAAGGTTCAAAATGATTAGGATGGGGGGGAATATGATTATTTTTTTATTACATTAATTAAAAGATTTGGTGTGACCTTCAGTTTCTATAACCTGATGCATCAGATGGGTTGTTAACACAGAACCAGAACTCGCCCTCAGAACCTGTTTGGAAAAGGGCAGGCGCTTTAAAAAAAATACCTGGCACATGATTGGATAAAAACAGAGTAAATTAAGACATTGGAGGTCCATATAAGTTATTTTAATCACAATGTTTCGACAGACAAGCTGTCTTCATCTTCATCATAACCGTATATCTGGCACCATGGCAACATGGATTTCTCTTAACCCTAACCCTATATCTGGCACCATGGAAACATGGATTTCTCTTAACCCTAACCCTATATCTGGCACCATGGAAACATGGATTTCTCTTAGCCCTAACCCTATATCTGGCACCATGGAAACATGGATTTCTCTTAACCCTAACCCTATATCTGGCACCATGGAAACATGGATTTCTCTTAACCCTAACCCTATATCTGGCACCGTTGCAACATGGATTTCTCTTAACCCTAACCTTATATCTGGCACCGTGGCAACATGGATTTCTCTTAACCCTAACCCTATATCTGGCACCGTGGCAACATGGATTTCTCTTAGCCCTAACCCTATATCTGGCACCGTGGCAACATGGATTTCTCTTAACCCTAACCCTATATCTGGCACCGTTGCAACATGGATTTCTCTTAGTCCTAACCCTATATCTGGCACCGTTGCAACATGGATTTCTCTTAGCCCTAACCCTATATCTGGCACCGTTGCAACATGGATTTCTCTTAGCCCTAACCTTATATCTGGCACCGTGGCAACATGGATTTCTCTTAACCCTAACCCTATATCTGGCACTGTGGCAACATGGATTTCTCTTAACCCTAACCCTATATCTGGCACCGTGGCAACATGGATTTCTCTTAACCCTAACCCTATATCTGGCACCGTTGCAACATGGATTTCTCTTAGCCCTAACCCTATATCTGGCACCGTGGCAACATGGATTTCTCTTAGCCCTAACCCTATATCTGGCACCGTTGCAACATGGATTTCTCTTAGCCCTAACCCTATATCTGGCACCATGGAAACATGGATTTCTCTTAGCCCTAACCCTATATCTGGCACCGTTGCAACATGGATTTCTCTTAGCCCTAACCCTATATCTGGCACCGTGGCAACATGGATTTCTCTTAGCCCTAACCCTATATCTGGCACCGTTGCAACATGGATTTCTCTTAACGCTAACCCTATATCTGGCACCGTGGCAACATGGATTTCTCTTAACCCTAACCCTATATCTGGCACCGTGGCAACATTGATTTCTCTTAGCCCTAACCCTATATCTGGCACCGTTGCAACATGGATTTCTCTTAGCCCTAACCCTATATCTGGCACCGTGGCAACATTGATTTCTCTTAGCCCTAACCCTATATCTGGCACCGTGGCAACATGGATTTCTCTTAGCCCTAACCCTATATCTGGCACCGTGGCAACATGGATTTCTCTTAGCCCTAACCTTATATCTGGCACCGTGGCAACATGGATTTCTCTTAACCCTATATCTGGCACCATGGAAACATGGATTTCTCTTAGCCCTAACCCTATATCTGGCACCGGTGGAACATGGATTTCTCTTAGTCCTAACCCTATATCTGGCACCATGGCAACATGGATTTCTCTTAACCCTAACCCTATATCTGGCACCGTGGCAACATGGATTTCTCTTAGCCCTAACCCTATATCTGGCACCGTGGCAACATGGATTTCTCTTAGCCCTAACCCTATATCTGGCACCATGGCAACATGGATTTCTCTTAGCCCTAACCCTATATCTGGCACCGTGGCAACATGGATTTCTCTTAGCCCTAACCCTATATCTGGCACCATGGCAACATGGATTTCTCTTAGCCCTAACCTTATATCTGGCACCATGGAAACATGGATTTCTCTTAGCCCTAACCCTATATCTGGCACCATGGCAACATGGATTTCTCTTAGCCCTAACCCTATATCTGGCACCATGGCAACATGGATTTCTCTTAGCCCTAACCCTATATCTGGCACCATGGCAACATGGATTTCTCTTAGCCCTAACCCTATATCTGGCACCATGGCAACATGGATTTCTCTTAGCCCTAACCCTATATCTGGCACCATGGCAACATGGATTTCTCTTAGCCCTAACCCTATATCTGGCACCGTGGCAACATGGATTTCTCTTAGCCCTAACCCTATATCTGGCACCATGGCAACATGGATTTCTCTTAGCCCTAACCTTATATCTGGCACCATGGAAACATGGATTTCTCTTAGCCCTAACCCTATATCTGGCACCATGGCAACATGGATTTCTCTTAGCCCTAACCCTATATCTGGCACCATGGCAACATGGATTTCTCTTAGCCCTAACCCTATATCTGGCACCATGGCAACATGGATTTCTCTTAGCCCTAACCCTATATCTGGCACCATGGCAACATGGATTTCTCTTAGCCCTAACCCTATATCTGGCACCGTTGCAACATGGATTTCTCTTAGCCCTAACCTTATATCTGGCACCGTGGCAACATGGATGTCTCGCATCATCGAGATCTCGCGAATCCATGCTGATGCCGCACCCAAGTTTATTAGATCCAACGCCACCCAGTGTTGCCTGGCTGCCCTAACCCTAACCCTAACCCCTAACCACCCAGTGTTGCCTGGCTGCCCTAACCCTAACCCTAACCCCTAACCACCCAGTGTTGCCTGGCTGCCCTAACCCTAACCCTAACCCCTAACCACCCAGTGTTGCCTGGCTGCACTAAACTTATACGATTGCTAAAATCGTACAGTCTGTAGGCGGCTCTACACGATGACGCATGCTGTTGTGTCCTATGTGAGGAACTCGTATGGAGCCTACTCAGCGTAGGCGGAAATGAGCTGTGAAGAGTATTTGCAAATATGATATACAACGCAATATTATGCAGTGAGTCACGGTGGGAAAGGTCAGTTGGCAACAGCTTTCACAAGGCATTGATTGTTGGTGAGGTGCAACTGTATTGTGTAGCAGTAATACAGTGCTATCTGCTTCATTAAGGACATTTCTAAGCTAAGCTCTTTGATTCACTTGTACATTGAGAAAGTTGATAGTTTAACCGTGTGTTTATTAGTTGGCATCAAAAGTACGGTCATAGTATCCTGGACAGTCTCTAGAAAAACCTAGACAATTTATGTTGCATAGCGTAATTTACTGTACTGCATGCTGCAGTACCATTGTTACAGTTCAATTTAACTAACCTATAATAACTTAAACTACAATAATATAACTCTTTTGTCCAAGTTAGGGCAGTTTGTGGCAGGCCATTAATAATATACTTAAAGGAACACTCCGCCCATTTTCAACCAGCATGGTATCATTAGAACATTAGTAGTATATCAGAAAACTGTAAACGGTTTTGAAGTCTGTCATTTAATTTGACAGTTATTGAGTGTTAAAGTGTCGACCAATGACATCACTGGTCCACACTAACTCAAATTAATAACTCATTAACTCAAATCAAGTCTCAATAACTGTCAAACTATTCATCATTCATCTAGTTTGACAGTTATTGAGAGTTGATTTGAGTTAATGAGTTATTAATTTGAGTTAGTGTGGACCAGTGATGTCATTGGTCCACACTTTAACACTCAATAACTGTCAAATTAAATGACAGACTTCAAAACCGTTTACAGTTTTCTGATATACTACTGATGTTCTAATGATACAAAGCTGGTTGAAAATGGGCAGAGTGTTCCTTTAATAAAATGGCACATTACAGCATAGTATGCTGTCATTGCATCCTAATACATTAGCAGTTAACACTCTGATACTGTATGCAACTAAATGAATTGAGCTTCTCTCTTTTGTTCCTAAAGACCAGGCTGAAACCACTTCAGTGTTCTGCTGCAGATTGTTACAGCAGATTGTTACAGCAGATTGGTGCTATTTTGGATATCAGGTCCCAATTTTCAAAATGTATAAAGTGATTAACGCACAATTTTGCCTTTTTATCGCATCAATGTTGAAGTTTTACATCTGTAAAACAGTGCACTTGATATGGGAGTATAACACAGCAGTGACAGCAGTGTAACAGTGTAAAACAGTGCAGTTGATATGGGAGGGTAACGTTAACAGCAGTGTAACAGTGTAAAACAGTGCAGTTGATATGGGAGGGTAACGTTAACAGCAGTGTAACGTTAACAGCAGTGTAACAGTGTAAAACAGTGCAGTTGATATGGGAGGGTAACGTTAACAGCAGTGTAACGTTAACAGCAGTGTAACAGTGTAAGCTGCAGCAGTGTTGGAGCGTGAGAATTAATACCAAATGTTGCGGCCCCCAAATTAAAGCCACTGGCCTCGGCACAAAGCAGCTTGCTTATCAGCCCAAAACAGGTCAGTGTTCCATACCGCCTTTCACTCAGCCGCTCTCTCGCCCTCTCTCGCTCGCTCCTTCTCTTCCCCTCCGCTTCCCCCTGTACCTCCCCCTCTCCCCCATCCTCAGCTGACATCAGCTCGTCTCCCACTAATCCTCTCATTACTGAAAAGAGATGGGCGAGAGAGAGAGGGAGGGATGGAGAGAGAGAGGGAGGGATAGAGAGAGAGAGGGAGGGATGGAGAGAGAGAGGGAGGGATAGAGAGAGAGCGGGGATGGAGAGAGAGAGGGAGGGATGGATGAGAGAGAGGGATGGAGATGGAGAGGGATGGATGGAGAGAGAGAGAGAGGGAGGGATGGAGAGCGAGAGAGGGAGGGAGGGATGAGAGAGATGTGCTATTTCACATACCTCCAGGTTGGTCCCACCTACATTAGTTAACCCTTTACTTTTACTGGCTGTTTTTGAGACCTTTTTGACGAGAATTTATCATTTTTATTGGGTAAAAAAAAGATATATCTCACGTGACTAATCGACTACCTTTTGGGTGTAGTCTACTAAAACTCAGTAGCCATGAATGCCCTAGCATGCATACATTGCATTGTGTTCAGCTGTGTGTGTGTGTGTGCGCGCGCGTGCGTGCGCGCGCGCCCTGTTGGCTGATTGATTGATTGATTTTATTATGGATATAAAAGACAACAAAATGCAAGGGATAAACTTGTAAAAGTGTGAACACTTATTTCCAACATGGTTCCTGGTCTTAGAAAACAGGACATACAGTAACACATTAGATCATATCAATACAGATCAATCAAGAATAAAAAGAAACAAGAGATACAATCAGCACAAGTTCAAAAACCATTTCAATGAAAGGCTCAGCACGTTACTCTAGCTTACTCAGCAATAGTTTTTTTCAGAAGGTTTTAAAACCCATTCAGAGAATTTGCAGATTTAATTTAGTTAGGGATCTTGTTCCACTCCTAAGCCGTTTTCACACATGCGTACAGGAAAATTACCTGTAAATCAATATCGGCCATTTCCCTGAATTTCCCTTCACACCTGAGCGCTCGCATGTGTGAATATAGTCGTCAAATAGCCTGTATGTTGGGGGGCGGGGCGGCACTGCAGAGCGGGTGGGGAGTGACGTGTGCACTTGGATGGGGAATCCTCCTTATTTTGGGGGTCGGCAAAACTCCGATGGTGAAATACGTTTGCTTGTCACACAATAAATCACACTCGTTTGACTTAAGAGGGCATGTATGTTGTATCCTTCACATTCGCTAACCAGTCTTTGAACTGAAATCTTTGAAGAAGTAGGGATCCCTGTCTGAGAGAAATAGCCTGGCTGGTTCGATATCTGTTCACCTGCGTCGCGTTGAAGCACTTTTTACAGACTGGCTTCGTTTGATGTCTCCGGGCTTGCCTTCGCTGTCAGCAACGTAAGCAAAATACTTCCACATTTCGCTTCGTGCATTTGCTTTCTCAACAAGCGTTGGGCGGCTTGCAAGACTCAAGCCGCTGCCATTTTCGCTGTCTGTGTCCCTGTCGGGCTGGACTGAAGGACTCTGGCCAGAGCGAGCAGAGAGGGGAGGGGGGGGAGCACGCCCACACATGAAGCAGCCATACCGCTCCTATGACAACCTAGGAACTGGTGATATGTCCGCGATGACGGGGTCGCGCTTATACCGGAAAACAACTTTCACACATGAAGGCATTAGACCGCTTTCCGGTCATTTACCGGTAAAAAGCGCATGTGTGAAAACGGCTCTAGAGTAACAATCAAATATTTTGGCCCAGAACCCCGTTAGTAAAGGGCCGAACCAGAAGGCATGAGATAGTGTGCCCTCTGACACCCGACACCTGTCACACAGTGGTGAG
>NC_139644.1:40613290-40625790 GCF_964638095.1 Poromitra crassiceps | reverse complement strand
CACCACCACTTGCACCTTGCTCCCGCTCTTTGGACAGATTATTGTACAGTACGGTATCTAACAGACGCCTCTCTTCCCCCTCCCTCTCTCTGACCATTGCTTCCTTTCCGTTCCCTCTCTCTTTTCTCCCCTACCTTCCTCCTCTCTCTCGTCACGTCTCCCCCATCTCGCCCTCTCTGTCCCTCACCTCCACGTTTCTCCCAACAGAAGAGCAGAGGCGACACCTGCAACTTCGACAGGGAGTTCACCAAGATGCCGGTGGACCTGACTCCCACGGACAAGCTCTTCATCATGAACCTGGACCAGGACGAGTTTGACGGCTTCTCCTACACCAACCCCGAATACCTGGAAATCCCTGGAAATTAACATACATTCACACACACACACGGACCGGTAGAAGAGGAGGTTAGCCTGGGTTTCAGAGAGGTGGGGAAGGCCACCTACTGGAGCACTAAAACTATACAAGTTGTAGGTTACATGGTTTTACTGCTGCATTCGTTTATGGTCGGAGGTGGAAAGTGACAAGTGGGAAAAGCGACCCATGTGTGTTCGAGCTTAAAGTCGCAAAACCATGGATGCTAATAATAGCATCAGCTATTAGACAGCTAATAACAACATTAACGTTTAATTGTATTGGTTTAACCAACTACTGTATTGCTATGGTGATTGGTCTGAAAGCATACTATTGTTGAAAATAACAAAACCTGCCAAAAATGTGTTTTAAATCCATAATTTCTTTTCTCCACCATATACGATGTGGGTGGCCATGTTGAAATTATGTCAAATGACGATCTGGGAGCAACTAGGGGTTGAGAAATCATACCCGAGTTTGCGAGTAGGAACTCTGAGTAGGAACTCAACTTGACGCGCCGTTTTATTAGATTTTTCCGAGTAGCAAGTGAGCATTTTGCGACCTCCAAGTCATAAGCGCAGCATCACTTTTTCGGTACATGTGCATTTTCTGTCTCCATTCTGAATCCAGTGTAACACAGATGCATCTACAATACTTCAACACGACCAAGGTATCGCAGCGCCACACTCGCACAATACTTTTGATGCCAAAGATTTTGAAGTGTTATATTGGGGCTCACTAAATTAGGCTACATGAGGAACATTGCATCACAATACCTTGTGCCCATTACAACGAGCATACAGCGATTCTGTGATCCTCGATACATGGCAAGACATTTAGTCTACGATACATCATGATATCTATGTCACTGAAAAAGAAACAAACACCCCTAATTAAATAAATTAAAGTTAAATTAAGTTAAATTTTTTAAAAGAAGGATACAATGACTGTATGCCTCACTCAAAAAAATCTATCTGTGCAAGAAAAACAAACAATGGATGCACACAAAAAACACATTGCAGTGCTTAACACGTTCACTGCCAATGACGTATTAATACGTCAAAAATAATCCAACGGTTGACTGCCAATGACGTATTAATACGTCAAAAAAATGATTTTTTTTTTTTTGACCGTGGGATGTGCATCTAACCCTTTTACATCTCTTATATAATTATTGGAGCCACCGAACGTTTACAACCCATTCCACCGAGCCACTAAGTGGCGACAGTGCTCTCCTGACTAGAGGAAGGCAAGCACTTCACAGCAAAAATGTAATAGTGTCCACTGTCCATCCAGCAGCCATTCTCATGAAAATGGATGGGGGAAAACGCTTTCGTTTTCGCGCTGATTGCTGGCGATGCGGGATTGCAAATTTGCATAATAGATTACAGGTGGAACACACTTTGAAACACGCAGCATAAATATGACCAGAATCGCATCAAAGCTCTCAACCAAAACTCCACGAAACGAGCGAGTCCACCCAGACTTCCTCAAACAGCGGGGCCGCGCAAACAGGCAGCAGCCAGGCAGCAGTTGTGACACGCCCGCTGGAGAGCCAGGGAGGCAGGAGGAGAACACACACGGAGGGAGGAGTTGGAAGCAGAGGGGGGTTTCCTGCTGTTATGGAGGAAATTACTGTTCAAAACTATTGTTTAGATGTCTGACTCTTACTGATGCCAAAAATGAATGGTTAAAGTGACTGTTCTATCGAATTTCACAAAAAGCCGTTTATCTCTGAATAATTTTTCTGACGCTGAAACCATGCTGTATTCAACTGCTAATGCTTACATAACTACTAACTCTACAAACTAACTCTTTTAGACAGAGAAAGCACACATTCTATTAGTTCTTTTGAGATATTGTGTGTTCACAAAATCTTAGCAGAAAAGAATCCTCGGGTCTTGAAAGATGAGCCAGAATCCTCAAAAAAACCCTCTGGCAGAAGCTAACTACAGTAAAAAAAAAACGTCTGGCAGTGAATGTGTTAACAAGTCAAATAAAATGGTTTTATGTAAACCGGGATCAGGGGCGTGTCTAGGGGGTGGCTGGCCACCCCAGAAATCCTGAATTATGACGGGCTAATGCCATGTTAGAGGTGGAACAATCAAGCCAGTTAATTTGTCCTTTCTAAAACGACCCTTGAAGGGCCACGTATTTAAATTCTGAGATTAATCTCAGATTCAGAGTTTAAAGTCAGAATTGTGACCTGTCCTTCCTAAATGTCTGTACCCCACCTCGGCCACCCGTAGTCAAAATAGTCTGGACACGCCACTGAGCGGGACACTGCTTATCAACTCGTTTTATCTAAGTAAAAATAAAAATTAAATGACTATCACAATATATTCCAGTATCGATATTTTGTCCCGCCCCCAGTTCTAACCGGCTTGCTTCGCGAAGTGCTGACACACTCCCAGACTGAGCCTCTCTCTCTCTCTCTCTCTCTCTCTCTCTCTCTCTCTCTCTCTCTCTCTCTCTCTCAGGAATACACCTAATGAGCAAACTTCACGGCAGCCTGTCACAGCCTCTTCCCTCTCTTCTCTTTCTTCCTCTTTCTCTCGTCTTCTCCCTCTCCTCGTTTTCTGGCTCTAATCCTTCGTTCTGACAAGGCCTCACTGGGAGTCTAGCGCGACGTGATGCCAGTGGGTCGGCAATGCGGCAGCCACCACACACACACACACACACACACACACACACACACACACACACACACACACACACACACACACACACACACACACACAACAGGCACGTGCAGTCGTGCACACATGCAGATTGCCACACAGGAAGTGAGGAAGAGCTTTGACAGCCCCCGAGTGAACCGTTTCACAAACAGCAAGAACAATGCTGCTTGTCTCAATTATTCATTTTGCACTACCTAACCACTAACCTGTATGTGTGTGTGTATATTTCACACACACAGACACACACACGCACACACACACACACACACACACACACACACACACACACACACACACACATACATACATACTGTAGCATGCATATGTGTATATTTCACACACATACATACTGTAGCATGTATGTGTATATTTCACACACACACACACACACACACACACACTAGAGAGCTGCGCGGGCCTGAAATCTCGGCCCGAGCCCTCCCCGGCCCGTGACATGCAGGCCCGTGCCCGACCCGGCCTGGATGAGTCATGAAATTAATTGGCCCGAGCCCGTTGCGAGGCCCGACATCAATATCACGATATGACGACACATCTCTCTCTCCCTCTCTGTGCATGCCGCTGAACTCGTTGGTCCAAAACGTTGCTAGACTGTGTTGCCTAAAGACAAACACTGCAGCTTTCTCTCTGTCTCTCTCTCCCCCTCTCACACACGCTACCGTGGCCATCAAAATCCACACATATTGTCTCGAGAAAGAGCACGTTAGATCGTTTAATTGCCAACAGCAACAATGCCCACAAACTGAAACATTATGTCACTCAAGCATATATCGAAATTAAAACAGCAGACTTACCGTTTATAGCTGCATTGAATAACGTCACATTAGTGTCCTCACAATGTATGGTAGATGGGTTCGTTTTGAACAGGTTGAAATGAGCTTTCCCTACTGCAGTGGGGACTGTTTAACTCTCCCCTCGCAAACTTTGTTTTATGTCCATCGATCTTATTTCTCTCTCACGACACGGACACGGACACACGCGACTTGTTTTGTTGTTGTTTTTTACGCTGACAGCATGCTGACTGAACGGTGGATTGTGGACTGGAGTGGCAGACTAACGTCACGGTGAGGGTGTGTGTGTCTGTGTGTGTGGCTGTGGCTAGGCGAGTGTCTGTGCAGTGTGCGCTCCTCCTCTTTGTCTGACTGCTCTGCTGTGTAAAATCAAGCGAGTAATACAACGTTATTTTATTTAATTATTGAAAAACGGCCCGACCCCGGCCCGGCCCGGACCTATTAATTAAAAAAAAAGAAAAAACGAGCCCGGCCTTGGCCCGTATTGGCAGGCCCGAGGGGCCCGCGAGGGTACCCTCGGGTTTGCAGCTCTCTAACACACACACACACACACACATTTAAATACTTTTATTTGGATCTAAAGTACAGCAAATATTACAGACCCAAACATTTTAGAAGAAGGCCGCAGTACAGTACATTTATATTGAGCCAGACACTGATGCATGTACTTCTTAAGCACAGGAAAAGACATTGCAGCAAGATGATGACTTAAATATAAAGTATGCAAACTGACATATGTAAGCATGTTTAGCACTCAAGGGTATACAAAGCATCGTCTTCTCCAGATAAAGAGGCTGCCTATTATGGCTGAAATGGAGCAGTATTTTGCTAATTTTTTTGCATCAGGCTTTAGCAGCCTGCCTAGTTGCAGTCCACGGAGCACGAGTTTGTGGACATGCCCCAGACTCCCAAACACAAGCACAATGAGTTGGCAGCTGTAGCCTAGAGTTGTATATTCTACCAAGGGCTGATATTTCATGAGTTTGGTTGTGAAGCACACACACACACACACACACACACACACACACACACACACATACTGTAGCATGCATATGTGTATATTTCACACACATACATACTGTAGCATGTATATGTGTGTATGTGCACACACATACATACTGTAGCATGCGTATATTTCACACACATACATACTGTAGCATGCATATGTGTATATGTGCACACACATACATACTGTAGCATGCATATGTGTATATGTGCACACACATACATACTGTAACATGCATATGTGTATATGTGCACACACATACATACTGTAGCATGCATATGTGTATATGTGCACACACATACATACTGTAACATGCATATGTGTGTATGTGCACACACATACATACTGTAGCAGCATGCATATGTGTATATTTCACACAAATACATACTGTAACATGCATATGTGTATATGTGCACACACATACATACTGTAGCATGCATATGTGTATATGTGCACACACATACATACTGTAACATGCATATGTGTGTATGTGCACACACATACATACTGTAACATGCATATGTGTGTATGTGCACACACATACATACTGTAGCAGCATGCATATGTGTATATTTCACACAAATACATACTGTAACATGCATATGTGTATATGTGCACACACATACATACTGTAGCATGCATATGTGTATATGTGCACACACATACATACTGTAACATGCATATGTGTATATTTCACACACATACATACTGTAGCAGCATGCAAATGTGTATATTTCACACACATACATACTGTAGCATGCATATGTGTGTATGTGCACACACATACATAATGTAGCAGCATGCATATGTGTATATTTCACACACATACATACTGTAGCATGCATATGTGTGTATGTGCACACACACACATACATACTGTAGCATGTATGTGTATATTTCACACACATACATACTGTAGCAGCATGCATATGTGTATATTTCACACACATACATACTGTAGCATGCATATGTGTGTATGTGCACACACATACATACTGTAGCATGTATGTGTATATTTCACACACATACATACTGTAGCATGTATGTGTATATTTCACACACATACATACTGTAGCAGCATGCATATGTGTATATTTCACACACATACATAGTGTAGCATGCATATGTGTGTATCTGCACACACATACATACTGTAGCAGCATGCATATGTGTATATTTCACACACATGTACCGGATATTGTGTATGTGTGCTTGATAAGGCATCATTGGATGCTTCAATTCAGCAAATGAACCTTAAAAATATATAACATTGGCTATATAATGTGAAGGAGCCCGCCACACACACACACACACACACACACACACACACACACACACACACACACACACACACACACACACACACACACACTCTCACACTCACACTCACACAGTACAGTCCAATCCATGACTAAGGGTTGTGATTATTAGGTGAAGCGTAACAAAGCGGACAATGACTGTGAAATGTTCAGTCCTGGAGGCACAGAAGACTGTATAAGTCTGTTGCACAGACCTTAATAATGGAGCACAGATCATACAGGCCTTAATAATGGAGCACAGATTAGACGCACATTTATATATTTATATATGTGCTCTGGAATCACATAACCGTTGTTAATTTAAGTGGGTGCGATATTTGGCTGGGATCAGATGTCATGCATACTTAATCATTTCCATTAGGACACATTTGACCATCTTATCTTTATCATCCAGTCTTGCAGGTTGTACTTTTGTTGTATAATGTCAAATATAAAGTATGATTTGTGCATTAATACCCATAGCCTGGCTTAAATATAGTGCTGTATATTGTTCAGATGGAGGGCGCACTGTAAATATCTCTTAACGTTAATCACACCTACTATTCATGTCTACCGTTACAACCATGCGGTACCCTGAAAGCACTCAATAGCACTGGACAACTACAACTCTGTGTGTGTGTGTGTGTGTGTGTGTGTGTGTGTGTGTGTGTGTGTGTGTGTGTGTGTGCGCGCGTGTGAAAGAGTGTGTAAAGTACATGCATGTATTTCAGATATACTATACACTTTCTTTAATATTTTAGAATTAAATGGAAGAGAATTCTGAGAATAGTCAGAATTCTGAATTGAAAGTAAAGATTATTATTTTAAAGTCAGAATTTTAAGTTGAAAGTCAGAATTCTGAGTTCTGACTATATCTGAATTCTGACTTCATTCTCAGAATTCTGAGATTAATCTCAGCCAGAACTCAAATACCTTTTTCACATTTTCCTCTTCTGTAAAAACATCTTAACACACATAGAACCAAGTTGTTTGTTCTGTTAAAAGCTCCATTCTCAGTCCTCTAAGAGCCTGTAACATAATGGTCAGCCGGTAACTGCAGTCAAAACGACAGTTATGGTCTGTAAACTACAGTTTCCTCTCGCTGTTTTACACAGCAGATGGGGACTTTAAGGAATTATACTATGCATGCATGTGATGATCTCTCTCTCTCTATCTCTCTCTCCCTCTCTCTTTCTCTCATATCTTGTGCCATATAATGTGGATTTATCTGATATTAACTGTTGATTACTTGATTGTTTATAACTTTAATATACAATACATGAATTAATTTCTGACGCTTTATTGACTTATTTGGTAGATCTTGTACAAGGGCCGCGTTTCTGCTTTGTTTTGTTCCAGGTCTGTAACTAGAGGCCATATAGTCTTCCGTTCACATAGATATGTTTATACACAGAGACATAGACGTGACAAGTACCAGTTGCAATAGCAAATATACAAATAGGGCTAGAGTGCTGAGGTACTTTACCTCCCTCCCTCTCTCCCTCCCTCTCGCTCTCTCCCACTCTCTCCCTCCCCCTCCCTCCCTCTCCCACTCTCTCCCTCCCTCCCACTCTCTTTCTCTGTATCTATCATGTTTATCCACCATACAGTTTTATAGGTGCTGCAGGCTGGAACAGTCGTGGCCTACAGCTGTGTACAAACTCTTAAATGGCATCCTCCCCTCCTCTCCCCTCCCTCCTCCCATCCTTCCTTCTCTCCTTCCCTTCCAACCTTTACAGTCTCCTCTCCTCTCTCCTTTCCTCCTATCGCTTTATTTTTCTCTCCCTCCGACCTTTCCCTCTCCTCCATCCTCTTCCCTCTGTTTCTCCACGCCTGTCTTTCCTCTCCTCCTTTCTTTCTCTTTGGACCTTTCCTCTTAAAGCCACATTATGTCGCATTTCCGCATTTAAATACAGAAAAACAAGTAGACGATGTTCTATCTATTTGACATGAGCCCAAAAGTTTCCGACAATCCATCGTTTATTCAAGGACACGGACATTTGGTTGCCTGTCAATGGCGTCATCAGAGCGTCGGCTGTTAGACAATTCCAGACGTCTATGTTCTTACTGTTTCAAGTCACGTCACCGTCACTTTTTAGATCGTAGCCTAGTCGTTTTTAACTATAGCTTTTAACCGAAGGAAGGATTTTAGTCATGAGATGTCTGGATCTGAAGTTAGTAGAGAAGCTGAGTAAACAGCTCCCCTCTGACGTCCTGTGTCCACCAACTGCTTTATTCACTGTTTTTTTTACCCGTTTTAATTTCCGACCCTTTTGGAGAGGAGGAGACCTCTACTATACTATAATTCAACTTGCGGTAAAAAGCTTGTGAACGATGAACACTGAAGGAATCCTAATGTAAAAAACAAGCTGAATACCTATAAACAGGCTGAGCTAGGCTAGTAGCCCCTTTCCGGGGAAACAGTGATTCGTAACATGAAACTGCTTTATTCAGTGTTTTTACCCCTTTTAGTTATCATGTCTGTTTGTTTTGGAGACGTCTATCATTTGTCTCATAGGAAGGGGGATCCTGAACAATGAACACTGAAGGAATCCTAACCTCAATTATAACAACAAAACACTGAAGGAATCCTAACCTCAATTAAAACAGCAACTCCCATGATTCCACGCTACTTCACGAGTCATCACGACATAATCAAACCCCGTCTTTTCTTATTGTTTTGAGAGTGAGACCCCCTAGCGCAGGGGTGGGCAATTACTTTTCATGGGGGGCCACATGAGAAACCCAGATTGTTGCCGAGGGGCCGAACAAATATGGTCATGCCGTAACCCATGGATGGGCAACTTTGATGATCGAGAGCCCCACAAAAAAAATGTCCTCGCTCCCAGAGGGCCAGATTTTGCTGGGGGCCGAACGGCGCCACCGCAAAAAAAATTGGGGCATTTGAAGGCAGGTTTAGAGGAATAACTAATTTTAAATTAACAGTTGTGATGTCATTATTCAGTCTTAACCACCAATTTTTTATCCTTTTCTCACTCACTCCTATGTCACCACCTGCTCTCCCTGCAGGGCTTGAAATTAACTTTTTTGACCACCTGCCAATATGGCTGCTAAATTTTAAAATGACCAGCCAATTAGAATTTCCACTAGCCAAAATGTTTTTCTTGAAATAAACCAGAATATGAGTGGGTTAATTTAAGCATAAGTATCAGTAAGTGGCCCGAGATTCTCAAAGCCTGTGTTGAGGGTCACACAAACAAAAATGCACTCTTGAAGCTAAATAAATCCAAAACCAAGGAGTTAGCCTAATTATTTTAGTTTTTACTTAAATGTAGAACAGTCATTTCTTACACATGATGAGATTTTAGCCTTTTAACCATAAAGAGTATTGAAAGATATTCCATATTCCAGACTGAAATGTTATAACAGAAATGGAGTATTGGCCAGAATTACACGAACATTTAGACGCTTATTCAGCGGGTATCTTGCATGTTGCGTTCAGGTGCACTGTAAAAAATAAAAATAAAATAATATTTTTTTATTAGGCCCGCGGGCCTCCAGTTGCCCAGGTCTGCCCTAGCGGGAGGAAATTGTACATTTTAGGTTTTTTTCACCCTTTCCACATTTATTTTTCTTCTCTTCTCTACTCTTTAGTTTATGTCTCTTCTCTTCAGCATTCTCCCCATATTCTCTCCTATCCTTCCCTCCTTTCCTTCCATGATCCCTTCCTCCCTCTTCCATTCTTCCTAGTTTGTCTCATCTCTGCTCTTCTTTTGTCCTTTATTCAACTCTCCTCCATTTCTTTATCTCTCTTTTTTCAATCTCCCTCCTTATCCTTCCTCTCCTCCATTTCTTTATCTCTCTTTTTTCAATCTCCTTCCTTATCCTCCCCCTCTCCTCGCTTTCTTTATCTCTCTTTTTTAAATCTCCCTCCTTATCCTTCCCGTACAGCCCCCCCTCCCCCTCCATTTGGATTCTCCTCTCTGCACATCGAAGCCTTCGAGCGTTAAACTTGAAATCAGATAAACAACACTGTCAAAGGAAAAAGGACAGCTGCCTGTCAACCTTATTTCTGCTTTTGATTTAAAACCTGTACAACAAGCAGCTTAACAATAACCTGTAGATACTTGACACTTTGTATACACAGAGAGTATGTTTCTGTCAGACATGTTTACCGATAAGACGATATGTATCATGTGATGTTTTGGATTGTATGATAATAAATTATGTTTCAAATATCAAACATCGTTGCATTCTCAGTCGAGTGTCTATTTCAACTGATTAAGGTGTGTGTGTGTGGTAGTGTGGTAATTCTTGAACATTTGTGAATTTGAGAGAGAAATATCGAGACCTTGAAAGTTTTTGAAAATATATATTATAGATTTATGTGTGCAACAATATTAATTAAGTTAAATTATTTTTGATATTTGTTCTCAACATGTAACAGCACAGTTGATAAGTCTTCACACATTCAAGCCTCTCGCTCTCTTAATTGTCATCTGTGAGCTTCTGTCAAGACTGCTAGTTCTCATTCTAAACATTCTCACTGTTGTAACAGTAAAGAACCTTAACTAGGCCGTGTTGGGTCCTTGAATTTGAGGGAATTCAGCCTGGAAAGTCCTTGAAATTAACTTTAATTTAAGAAGGTGTGGGAACACTGGTATATACGTACGTAAATGAGTATGTAGATAAGACATGACAGATAGTGAAGAAGAGGTGGGGAGAAGGATGAGCGATTGTTTAGAAACAGACAGATGAAGATGGATAGAGGAGAGCTGACTGACCTCTGACCTTGTGATGCTCCTTGTTACCAAGCAACCAAGCCAATGGCTTACTTAAAGAAAACGGTAACCCCTGTTCAAAATCAAGCCATGAAAAGTTCCTCGAAGAACTTCTCTTCAAGTATTCTTGTCAAGAATTCCATGGCTATCTCTAGTCTATTGTAGGTAGAGAGATGACAGTGAAAGTAGTGAGGTCTCCAGAACAAATTTCAAGCAGAAGGCCACTCATGCATAACCCGATCACCCCCTGACGTCAGTCAAGTTCTAGTATGACGTGGTCAGTCAAAGTCCAAGTATGACATCTGCAATGACGTCAGATATGACGTCAGTTAATTCTCATATATATAGCAAGGGTTCTACGTCACCTCTCTCTCTCTGGCCGATCATAGCAGCAGCTAGCTTCACGGCAGGCAGTCCATCTCCCCTGAAGCGTCCTCCGAAGCGTTGTTTTGCCCCACCCACCTCCCCAGTCCACCAATGAGTCTTGACTCCTGATCCCCCACGGGGGGGGGGGATCTCCTAGCCTATGCAGATGCCCTCCTCTTGCCTCAAGAGCAGCGCCACTGGCCAATGGAGTCATGCGCCAAAGTATTTGCCATGCATGCCGATTGCTAAATAAAGTTACCGGTAGTTAAATCCTACAATTATAAAATAAAATACAAAATATCCTAAACAATTCATCAATTAGTAGCTGAGGACCCCTGCTGGTCCCCAGATCCCGCAGTCAGATCAGTTGCTGTACATAACTTTCCAGAGAATACAGAGAAACAACCAGACGGTTTACCACTTTTGGAAGTTTTCGGAGCTGAAAACGACATCAACAAACCTGGAAAATATTGCATTTTTTTTAGCTCGTGGAAGCGTTCCGACTTGGTGGCGGGAAGTCATGGAAAGGTCCTGGAGTTTGGCAGTGGGCGGGGCAGCGTGGGGCGGGGCAGCGCTGGGCGGGGCGGCGCGGGCTGCGTTGTTTATGACTTCCACTAAATCTGCATGGGCTTATGTGTGAAGGCGAGGGATTAATGAGGTGCCTGTTAATGGTGTGCAGTACATAAGCCTTGACAGCACACACACACTCAATCTTTATTATTATGCATATATTTCCATTGGCAGGCTGCCTGCACACACACACACACACACACTCTATATGTTCATTCCATATGGCCGTGCCTGGCTTCATCTGCCTCTATGATAATGATAA
Organism: Poromitra crassiceps; assembly: GCF_964638095.1. Taxonomy (NCBI): domain Eukaryota; kingdom Metazoa; phylum Chordata; class Actinopteri; order Beryciformes; family Melamphaidae; genus Poromitra; species Poromitra crassiceps. The sequence continues at coordinate 40,613,704 of NC_139644.1, read as the reverse complement.
TAATAATCAGACTTCTCACAATGACAGCATCAATATCCTCTTCCGCCAGAGAGAGCATGAGAGAGAGGGGGGGGGGGGGGGGGGGGGGTGGAGGAAATGGGAGATCGAGGGCAAAACTATGGTGGAGAGAGAGGTAGAGGGTAAAAAGAAGGATGGAGAGATAGAGAGGTATAGAGGACAGACAGGAACACGCCAGGCCCCGGGCTGCTGCGGCACATGCTGCTGCTTTGCCTACACACACTTAGCATAGAAGATATATACACTATACACACACTTAGCATAGAAGATATATACACTATTAATACTGCTCACCAGAATAAAATGTTGACATTTTAGGTTTCTGCAATGCACAGACACGTAGGATATCACGTTTCTGAAGCAAAAACAAACAAACAAAACAGGTTTCTAGATACG
>NC_139644.1:40598290-40608290 GCF_964638095.1 Poromitra crassiceps | reverse complement strand
GATTGTTTCTTTGTTTTTCTGTATTCCCTGTGTTACACTTTTTTTCAGTTAGTCTGGTAGGTCCCTTCAGTGGGACTCACAGCCTGAGAACTACAAACACCAAAAACTACAATTCCCAGAAGGTGTTGCTTCTACCTGAGTGTGCACAGGTGTTCGGCATACTGCTGATGACCAGAGCAGGAGTCTTAACCTGCCTGTCATTTGTGATCTGTATGCTCTGATGAAGGTCTTGTCGACCGAAAGCTTATCATAATAAATGTGAAATCTGTACAGATTCAAGTGTGCGGAAATTCCTTTTATATTTGTAACTCTAGTTATTTTTCCAGCACCTTGGCCGAGACTTGGCTGGGTTGAGCGGTGGCCCTCCCTCAGATGGTTCACAAATGTTGACATTCAATGTATCCATGGTAAAGTGTAATACATCATAAACTGCCAGCATTTTATTCTCGTGACCAAGCTGTTCTCTCAATCTAGTTCTCTGTTACACACACACACACACACACACACACACACACACACACACACACACCTTAACACACATTATTAACTGACATTAACACACACACACACACACACACACACACCTTAACACACATTATTAACTGACATTAACACACTCTCACAGTCAAACAGGTCAGAGGTAACAGGTGAAGTCCACACTCCATCCATCTCCATCTGTCTGTGGCTCTGTGTCACATGGTGTCAAGCTCTCTCTCTCTCTCTCTATATATATATATATATATACCGTATATATATATACATATACTGTATCAAATTTCCTTATGGCGGATATTTCATTTTGGCATTAAGCTAGTCGTTCTTTTAGCTCTGGACGGAAGTCAATTGTCTGTTTTTTGCCAAATGAGGCAACGTGCACGTGAGGAACTCTGCGTTCCAACGCACGCACGCACACACACACATACACACACACACACACACACACACACACACACACACACACACACACCACACACACACACTTTCGTAGACCATTCCCCCGGGGCTATGTCTGTGTCTAAGTCATAAATCACAGTATTGACACGCCAGCATCATGCCACATCGCCGTATGTCCCCTCCCTGCCCTGGAGTCATCCCCATCTGGGAAAACAGACACACACACACACACACACACACACACACACACACACACACACACACACACACACACACACACACACACACACACACACTCTCACACACACACACACACACACACACACACACACACACACACACACACACGCTTGTCATTGAGCGTCGTCCCTGTTGGCAGCAATACCTTGTCGTCAGGAATGGCTGCATCTCCTGGTGCCACCTTCCCCCAGGACACATAAACCAATCAGTGACACACACACACACACACACACACACACACACACACACACACACACACACACACACACACACACACACACACACAAAGTTACACAAACTCATCTTTGCACATACCGTCACACACACACACACACACACACACACACACACAAAGTTACACAAACTCATCTTTGCACATACCGTCACTCACACACACACACACACACACACACACACGCGCGTGCGTGCGCACACACACACACACACACGCGCGTGCGTGCGCGCGCACAGACACACACACACACACACACACACACACACACACACACACAGAAAGTTACACAAACTCATCTTTGCACATACCATCACACACACACACACACATGCTGATGAATACATGTCATAACAGACTAATAGAAAAATTAAAAAGCAGTGCTTTCCCCTCCCTCATTACCACCACTGAGGTGCGCCTGAGCAAGGCCACCGCTCCAGTGGCCAGCAGATCAGACTGTGGTTGTACTGGTCAGTGGCCAGCAGATCAGACTGTGGTTGTACTGGTCAGTGGCCAGCAGATCAGACTGTGGTTGTACTGGTCAGTGGCCAGCAGATCAGACTGTGGATGTACTGGTCAGTGGCCAGCAGATCAGACTGTGGATGTACTGGTCAGTGGCCAGCAGATCAGACTGTGGTTGTACTGGTCAGTGGCCAGCAGATCAGACTGTGGTTGTACTGGTCAGCTTCCAGGTGTGAATGTGTGTGAGTGTGAGCAGGGCCCACTTAAAAAAGAGATGAGAGACATCTCAATGTGATTGAATCTATCTGCAACAGTAATGACCAGGCGGCAAGCTGGAGCTTGGACAGATGAGGCCACGGGCATCAGGACTATAGTCAAAAATAAATGTTATTATCTATATTTGGTGGTATGGCTCTGTTCTGGGAGAGCAGCAGCAGCTTCTGGGAGCTCCCTGACCTTCCATGTGTTACATGGAAAGCCTGAGGCAGGAAGAGCAGCAGCAAAGACCCCCGTACTGAACAAAGCAGCAACAATGACAACAGAAATATTATTGTTTAAGTCAGACACTACTAGTTAATTTTGATGTATGCAATATCTTGATGTATGCAATATCTTGATGTATGCAATATCTTGCAGAGTATGTATGTATGTATGTACTGTATGTATGTATGTATGTATGTATGTATGTATGTATGTATGTAATATCCGAAATTGTACCGTTTGTACAGAATGTCAATTTTGTATGTGATATCTTGAAACTATGCAAGTTGTTTGACCCCAGGAAGAATAGCTGCAGCTCTGCTGTAGCTAATGGGGATCTTAAATAAAGACAAAGACAAAGACACAGCATGAAAGGAGGAGCTGGGGTGGAGGTGGGTTGTTTAAGTCAGACACAGCATGAAAGGAGGAGCTGGGGTGGAGGTGAGTTGTTTACATCAGACACAGCATGAAAGGAGGAGCTGGAGTGGAGGTGGGTTGTTTAAGTCAGACACAGCATGAAAGGAGGAGCTGGGGTGGAGGTGAGTTGTTTAAGTCAGACACAGCATGAAAGGAGGAGCTTGGGTGGAGGTGGGTTGTTTAAGTCAGACACAGCATGAAAGGAGGAGCTGGAGTGGAGGTGGGTTGTTTAAGTCAGACACAGCATGAAAGGAGGAGCTGGAGTGGAGGTGGGTTGTTTAAGTCAGACACAGCATGAAAGGAGGAGCTGGGGTGGAGGTGGGTTGTTTAAGTCAGACACAGCATGAAAGGAGGAGCTTGGGTGGAGGTGGGTTGTTTAAGTCAGACACAGCATGAAAGGAGGAGCTGGAGTGGAGGTGGGTTGTTTAAGTCAGACACAGCATGAGAGGAGGAGCTTGGGTGGAGGTGGGTTGTTTAAGTCAGACACAGCATGAAAGGAGGAGCTGGAGGTGGAGGTGGGTTGTTTAAGTCAGACACAGCATGAGAGGAGGAGCTTGGGTGGAGGTGGGTTGTTTAAGTCAGACACAGCATGAAAGGAGGAGCTGGGGTGGAGGTGGGTTGTTTAAGTCAGACACAGCATGAAAGGTGGAGCTTGGGTGGAGCTGGGTTGTTTAAGTCAGACACAGCATGAAAGGTGGAGCTTGGGTGGAGGTGGGTTGTTTAAGTCAGACACAGCATGAAAGGAGGAGCTGGGGTGGAGGTGGGTTGTTTAAGTCAGACACAGCATGAAAGGAGGAGCTGGGGTGGAGGTGGGTTGTTTAAGTCAGACACAGCATGAAAGGAGGAGCTTGGGTGGAGGTGGGTTGTTTACATCAGACACAGCATGAAAGGAGGAACTTGGGTGGAGGTGGGTTGTTTAAGTCAGACACAGCATGAAAGGTGGAGCTTGGGTGGAGGTGGGTTGTTTAAGTCAGACACTGCATGAAAGGAGGAGTTGGGGTGGAGGTGGGTTGTTTAAGTCAGACACACAGCATGAGAGGAGGAGTTGGGGTGGAGGTGAGTTGTTTAAGTCAGACACTGCATGAAAGGTGGAGCTTGGGTGGAGGTGAGTTGTTTAAGTCAGACAGAGCATGAAAGGAGGAGGTGGGTTGTTTAAGTCAGACACTGCATGAAAGGAGGAGCTGGAGTGGAGGTGGGTTATTTAAGTCAGACACTGCATGAAAGGAGGAGCTGGAGTGGAGGTGTTGTTTAAGTCAGACACAGCATTAAAGGAGGAGCTGGAGTGGAGGTGGGTTATTTAAGTCAGAGACAGTATGAAAGGAGGAGCTGGGGTGGAGGTGAGTTGTTTAAGTCAGACACAGCATGAAAGGTGGAGCTTGGGTGGAGGTGGGTTGCAAACGGCTTGCAGAGAAAGCCGGAAAAAACAAGGCGCAAATGAAGTAGCTTGAAATAAGGCGCTCTGTATGGGATTAGCCAATTGAAAGCCTCGAGGGAAGTCAGCTGATGTGGGCTGGGTTTCCGAGCTGAGCATGACTCAGTGGCCTGCCAGAAATAACGCAATATGCTCAACTTTTGTATTGTCAATCATCTTCCTCCCCGCCTCTCTCTGTCTCTCTCTCTGTCTCTCTGTGTCTCTCTCTGTCTCTCTCTCTCTCTGTCTCTCTCTCTCTCTCTGTCTCTCTGTCTCTCTCTCTCTCTCTCTCTCTCTCTCTCTCTCTCCCTCTCTTTCTTTTCCTCCAAGCAGTTTATCTTTCACTCTCTGATTTCTCTGTGCTTCTCAATTTCTTCCGGCTTCTTCCTGTTGTCTTGTCTGCTCTTCTCTCTCTCTGTCCTCTCTCGTCTCTGTCTCTGAGCGCTGGACAAAAAGGTGGCATTCTAATGCACAAACAGTACACACAAAAAAAGACATCTGTGCAGATAACACCTGTGATGTCACTCGGGCTACTGTACTTACTGTAATAATAATAATGTCAATGTGTACAGCAGAAAACTTTCCAAAACACCAGACGTACGATAATTATCGTATTTGTACGATAATTTACCTCCACAGTGTTGATAATTCAACACTGCCCAGAATGCATCAAAAAGGTTCCAAGGCACTCTTCTTCAACCCCTTCTAAAGCCACCTATTTCTGAAGAAAATGGTGAAAACGACATACCCAAACTAAAATGCTTACTGTGGCTGAACCACTAGGGTTACAGACAACTGCCTGACCTTTTCTGAAAGGTAAGACTTTGAAGTTTCTGGTCCACGTGTCAGAATGACTCTATGTGTTACTGACCCTGAGTAACACCAGCTCAAACACAGTGGTTGATTCTCGCCTAGAATAAAAAACACTTTTAGAGTGTAAACAGTTACCTGTGGTTGTTGTATTTATGGCTAGAAACCCAATGGAGACATAGCCACAGTCCTTACCACATCCCAACTCAAAGAAGATGAAAAAATACCAAAACATGAGTATTTGGCAGTGGTTTTTGTAGGGAGATACCTAGGCGGATTTCCAAAAAGCCATTATAAAAAGTCATTTGAAAAAGCCAAATAATCTGAAATGTTGTCTTTGTCTTTGTACAAAGACAGCTATAACTTCTGCTGTGTTGATCTGATCTGAAAAAGGAAGACATGGTTCGATGCGCAAGATTCAGCCGGTTAATTTGGTATGTAGCATGAACAGCATTGTTCAGAATTAACTACCTAATTAATCACATAAATGACAAATAAACAGCAAAAAATCAGAAACGTTTACGGCGTTACGGTGCCATGCAAGAGGTTAAAAAGCTTTAATATAAGGCTAGTTCTTCATAGAACAGAATAAAACAGCCAACATGTTTCGGCCATAGGGCCTTCTTCAGGGCTAGTTGCAAAACCCATAGAACAGAATAAAACAGCCAACATGTTTCGGCCATAGGGCCTTCTTCAGGGCTAGTTGCAAAACCCATAGAACAGAATAAAACAGCCAACATGTTTCGGCCATAGGGCCTTCTTTTTTCTTCTTTTTTCAGGGCTAGTTTTGCAACTAGCCCTGAAGAAGGCCCTATGGCCGAAACATGTTGGCTGTTTTATTCTGTTCTATGGGTTTTGCAACTAGCCCTGAAGAAGGCCCTATGGCCGAAACATGTTGGCTGTTTTATTCTGTTCTATGAAGAACTAGCCTTATATTAAAGATTTTTAATGAAGAAGAGTGCCTTGGAACCTTTTTGATGAACTCTATGCCTTCCCCAACATCCAAAGAGCACCTTCTGTAAGCATTTTTTCACTTTAAGGAACGCCGAAGCCCTCCTTTCCTTCCATACTGCCCAGAATGCATTTAGGCACTGAAGCAGCAGAGACAACTCCGCGCCGCCATGTTTGTTTGGGCTCTATCTGTGGTTATTAATATGGCACTTTATGAAGTTTTAATAGTTTCAGTAGTCAAACATAACTAGTACTAAAACTAGTTGACCCCAAATATGCAATGGGTTTTTCAAAATAATGCCTATTTGGAAATATAATTTTGGAGAACCAGAGACCGACCATCTCAGCTCATCTAACCCGGCTCGAGACTGGTCTCAGGCGGGTAAGACGGAAGGACAGACGCTCGGCGTACGGAGGTAATGATCCGAGGGAACGTTTGTTGTTTATTAAAAACGTCACGTGTTATTGCTCAATTTGCGGGTTTTCATGTGTGCCTGCCAGCTGCTCTACAAAAACGAGTCTAGATGCAGCTATATGTGGAGAAAAACAAAAGAGAATCCTTATTGCTACATAAAAGTCCCTCCAAATCTGATCAATTCTCCTGGAGTCTCGTGCTAGTTTAGGGAGAGAGAGAGAGAGGCGGGGCGGCTGTGGCTCAAGAGGTAGAGCGGGTCGTCCACCAATCAGAAGGTTGGTGGTTCGATCCCCGGCTCCTCCAGTCCGCATGTCGAAGTGTCCTTGGGCAAGACACTGAACCCCAAATTGCTCCCGATGGCTGTGCCAGCACCCTGCATGGCAGCTGGCTGCCTTCGGTGTGTGAATGGGTGAATGTAGGCACATTGTAAAGCGCTTTGGATAAAAGCGCTATATAAATGCAGTCCATTTACCATTTAGAGAGAGAGGGTGATCACAAAAGCAGAAGAGAAATGCACTTTAGCGATTTGAAACTGCATTTCCCATGATGCCCTCTCTCTCCACGGGTAGGCCTTGATCCTCTCCCCTGTTGCCTAGCAACACCAGGGCCATAAGCAACATGGTAATCATTCTTTCAACAGGAGTTCATGTTGCTCCGCAGCACTTCAGTTCAGGTGAGAAACAGGTTGTCAGCAGTCAGCAGAGCACTTCAGTTCAGGTGAGAAACAGGTTGTCAGGAGGGATTAGGGGCTGGAGGGGGAGTGGTTAGGGGAGGGCTAAGCGGCTGGAGGGGGAGTGGTTAGGGGAGGGCTAAGGGGCTGGAGGGGGAGTGGTTAGGGGAGGGATTAGGGGCTGGAGGGGGAGGGGTTAGGGGAGGGATTAGGGGCTGGAGGGGGAGGGGTTAGGGGCTGGAGGGGGAGTGGTTAGGAGAGGGATTAGGGGCTGGAGGGGGAGGGGTTAGGGGGAGGGCTTGACACACTTGATACTTGGTCAACTGGAACTGGCAACAGGCAAACTTGCACGTAGACTGTTGCTGAAGTTGATCTTACGATGTGACAGCGGGAAGCTGGCAGAGCACTTCTTTATAGTCTTTGACAGTGACATCACATTCCAGTGTGACATCATCAGTGATATCATAAGTCAGGTGTGACATCATCAATGATGTCACCATCTTCAAGTCAAGTCAAGTCAAATTTTATTTATATAGCACCTTTCATACACAAGGCAATTCAAGGTGCTTCAACAGCGGTGACATCATCTAACCAATTAACAGGAGTGTAAGTGGCCTGTTAACCCTCTGATAGAGTTTGCATTGATGCAAATTCTTCTGGTAGAGTGGCGAGGGCATCCCATAGTTTGTCAATTCATTTCTCCCCTCCCCCTTCATCCGAGGGCACCTCCCCCTTCATCCGAGGGCACCTCCACAGCTGCCAGTGTCACTGGATTTGGAGTGACGCTTGGGAGTGAAGTGTTAGTAGGTAGGGGCTGCTTTGCTCTCTCTCTTCTCTCCCCTCTCTCTCTACCAGAGGCCCCTCCCTCCCTCGCCCGCGTCTCTCTCTACCAGAGGCCCCTCCCTCCCTCGCCCGCGTCTCTCTCTACCAGAGGTGAAATACTTTACTTCTCTTCCTCAAGTCATTTCTATGTTAATGAGTCTGCTTGTGAGATAACGCAGTCAGCAAGGGCCTCGGACCGGCCTCACAAACACACACGCGTACCAACACACACACACACACACACACACACACACACACACACACACACACACACACACACACACACACACACACACACACAAACACACATACACACATACATACACACACACACACACACACACACACACACACACACACACACACACACACACACACACACACACACAGGGATGATAGGACCTGTCACTGCACTCTCTGCCCTGTTGTTCTGTTCATGCGTATATTTATTTATCTGTAATCCCTCTCTCCCTCACCCTCTCTCTCTCCCTCTCCCCTCTCTCTCCCTCTCCCCCTCTCTCCCTCTCCCCCTCTCTCTCTCCCTCTCCCCCTCTCTTTCTCTCTCTCCCCTCTCTCTCCCTCTCTCCCTCCATCTCCCCTCTCCTTCTCCCTCTCCCCCTCTCTCTCCCTCTCCCCCTCTCTTTCTCCCTCTCCCCTCCCTCCCCCTCTCTCCCTCCCTCTCCCCCTCTCTTTCTCCCTCCCTCTCTCCCTCTACCCTCTCTCTCCCTCTCTCCCTCCCTCTCCCCTCTCCTTCTCCCTCTACCCTCTCTCTCCCACTCTCTCTCTCCCTCCCCCTCTCTCGCTCACTTTCTCTCCTTGTGTTTTCTATCTCTCTCTCTCTCTTTCTGTCTTTGTGCTTGTATTTTCCATCTTACTCCTCTGTTTGTTCCCTCATTCATGGAATCTTTATTAATCAGTCGGCCAGTCAGCCAGTAAATCAGTCAGTCAGCCTGTCTCAACAGAGGGTTGAACAGAGGCTGTGGGTACAGTATAAGCTCTGTCCATTTCAGACGGAGTGGAAGGAAATTCCTCTTCTGCTTCCTCTATCAGCGTGTTACAGTCTGTGCTTTTCAAAGTAGTCGTTAGGTGAAACAACCTTGGAGCTAGCAGCCTACACGCTGAACATTACACATTTTAAACGCTCGGCATTAGGGCTGGGCGATATATCGAATATACTCGATGTAACCGCAGCTTGTGCCATGTGAGATGTAGAAATGACTATATCGCGAACATTCGAGTATAATTGTCACGCATTGTTTATAACTTAAAGTCCCTGGAAACCAGAATTTTTATTTATTTATTATTTAGCATTTTGAGTTCATCACATCACAGGAACCTATGTTAATAAGCCACCAGCCAAATTTGAACGATGATGAACGTCGCAAAGTATATAAATTTAGGTTTGACAGTCATGGCAAAAGTCATGAGAATCAATTCGATTTTAGAGTGTATTTTCTCCCGCGGACTGTGTGGGCTGGTCCCGTCTGCAGCAGGTCTTTTCATCTCTCTCTCTCTCTCTCTCTCTCTCGGAGACCTGCTGGAGGAGACCTGCTCGGAGGAGACCTCTCTCTCCGTTAACGGAGAGAGAGAGGGAGAAGGAGAGAGAGAGAGAAGGAAAGAGAGATGGAGTGTGTGTGTGTGTTCGCGCATTGCTCGGCGAACACACTCGCCGCTTGTAATTCCTCCATAGCAGTGGGTGCGCTGTGGCTATTAGGAGGCTTGCTTCCTTTCCTAAACAGTGTGGGCTTGCCTTGGGTAGATCTTGATTGTCTTGGGCACGGGCCGGGGGCTATAGGGCCTAAACTTTAGGCCAATGCAGGAGTCTAAGAAGAACGATTAACTCACATAGCAAAAGCCCGTTCTGTCAACTCAATAGTCTTAATGAGTTAATTATAAATATTCCACTCACACACACACACACACACACACACACACGTGCGCGCGCGCGCAGCCGTGCACACACACTCTCACGCACAGGCACACACACACACACGCTCATGCACGCACACCCGCACACACACACACACACACACACAGTCACACTGCTAGTGTATTACAGAGGCACCATACTCTTCTCATTGATTGATTAAGAGGGAGTCGTTTCCAATTCCCCATGCAGCAGGCCCAAGACAAACAGAAAGAAAGAAAGAAAGAAAGAAAGAAAGAAAGAAAGAAAGAAAGAAAGACAAAATGAGA
>NC_139644.1:40568137-40598090 GCF_964638095.1 Poromitra crassiceps | reverse complement strand
TAACCATAATACACTTAAGTTGATATTCACACCATACACTAGTCTGATATTCACATCATACACTAGTCTGATATTCACATCCATACACTAGCTTGATATTCACATCATACACTAGTCTGATATTCACACCATACACTAGTCTGATATTCACACCATACACTAGTCTGATATTCACATCATACACTAGTCTGATATTCACACCATACACTAGCTTGATATTCACATCATACACTAGTCTGATATTCACATCATACACTAGCTTGATATTCACATCATACACTAGCTTGATATTCACATCATACACTAGTCTGATATTCACATCATACACTAGTCTGATATTCACACCATACACTAGTCTGATATTCACATCCATACACTAGCTTGATATTCACATCATACACTAGTCTGATATTCACATCATACACTAGTCTGATATTCACATCATACACTAGTCTGATATTCACACCATACACTAGTCTGATATTCACACCATACACTAGTCTGATATTCACATCATACACTAGTCTGATATTCACACCATACACTAGCTTGATATTCACATCATACACTAGTCTGATATTCACATCATACACTAGTCTGATATTCACACCATACACTAGTCTGATATTCACACCATACACTAGTCTGATATTCACATCATACACTAGCTTGATATTCACATCATACACTAGTCTGATATTCACATCATACACTAGTCTGATATTCACATCATACACTAGTCTGATATTCACATCATACACTAGTCTGATATTCACACCATACACTAGTCTGATATTCACATCATACACTAGTCTGATATTCACATCATACACTAGTCTGATATTCACACCATACACTAGTCTGATATTCACATCATACACTAGTCTGATATTCACATCATACACTAGTCTGATATTCACATCATACACTAGTCTGATATTCACACCATACACTAGTCTGATATTCACACCATACACTAGTCTGATATTCACATCATACACTAGTCTGATATTCACATCATACACTAGTCTGATATTCACATCATACACTAGTCTGATATTCACACCATACACTAGTCTGATATTCACATCCATACACTAGCTGATATTCACATCATACACTAGTCTGATATTCACATCATACACTAGTCTGATATTCACATCATACACTAGTCTGATATTCACACCATACACTAGTCTGATATTCACATCATACACTAGTCTGATATTCACACCATACACTAGTCTGATATTCACATCATACACTAGTCTGATATTCACACCATACACTAGCTTGATATTCACATCATACACTAGTCTGATATTCACACCATACACTAGCTTGATATTCACACCATACACTAGTCTGATATTCACACCATACACTAGTCTGATATTCACATCATACACTAGCTTGATATTCACACCATACACTAGTCTGATATTCACATCATACACTAGTCTGATATTCACATCATACACTAGTCTGATATTCACACCATACACTAGTCTGATATTCACACCATACACTAGTCTGATATTCACACCATACACTAGTCTGATATTCACATCATACACTAGTCTGATATTCACACCATACACTAGCCTGATATTCACATCATACACTAGTCTGATATTCACACCATACACTAGTCTGATATTCACACCATACACTAGTCTGATATTCACACCATACACTAGCTTGATATTCACATCATACACTAGTCTGATATTCACATCATACACTAGCTTGATATTCACACCATACACTAGTCTGATATTCACACCATACACTAGTCTGATATTCACACCATACACTAGTCTGATATTCACACCATACACTAGTCTGATATTCACACCATACACTAGTCTGATATTCACATCATACACTAGTCTGATATTCACACCATACACTAGTCTGATATTCACATCATACACTAGTCTGATATTCACACCATACACTAGTCTGATATTCACACCATACACTAGTCTGATATTCACACCATACACTAGTCTGATATTCACATCATACACTAGTCTGATATTCACATCATACACTAGTCTGATATTCACATCATACACTAGTCTGATATTCACATCATACACTAGTCTGATATTCACACCATACACTAGTCTGATATTCACATCATACACTAGTCTGATATTCACATCATACACTAGTCTGATATTCACATCATACACTAGTCTTGATATTCACATCATACACTAGTCTGATATTCACACCATACACTAGTCTGATATTCACACCATACACTAGTCTGATATTCACATCATACACTAGTCTGATATTCACACCATACACTAGTCTGATATTCACATCATACACTAGTCTGATATTCACATCATACACTAGCTTGATATTCACATCATACACTAGTCTGATATTCACACCATACACTAGTCTGATATTCACACCATACACTAGCTTGATATTCACACCATACACTAGTCTGATATTCACATCATACACTAGTCTGATATTCACATCATACACTAGTCTGATATTCACACCATACACTAGTCTGATATTCACATCATACACTAGTCTGATATTCACACCATACACTAGTCTGATATTCACATCATACACTAGTCTGATATTCACATCATACACTAGTCTGATATTCACACCATACACTAGTCTGATATTCACATCATACACTAGTCTGATATTCACACCATACACTAGTCTGATATTCACACCATACACTAGCTTGATATTCACATCATACACTAGTCTGATATTCACATCATACACTAGCTGATATTCACATCATACACTAGTCTGATATTCACACCATACACTAGTCTGATATTCACACCATACACTAGTCTGATATTCACATCATACACTAGTCTGATATTCACACCATACACTAGTCTGATATTCACATCATACACTAGTCTGATATTCACATCATACACTAGTCTGATATTCACATCATACACTAGTCTTGATATTCACATCATACACTAGTCTGATATTCACACCATACACTAGTCTGATATTCACATCATACACTAGTCTGATATTCACATCATACACTAGCTTGATATTCACACCATACACTAGTCTGATATTCACATCATACACTAGTCTGATATTCACATCATACACTAGTCTTGATATTCACATCATACACTAGTCTGATATTCACACCATACACTAGTCTGATATTCACATCATACACTAGCTTGATATTCACATCATACACTAGTCTGATATTCACATCATACACTAGCTTGATATTCACATCATACACTAGTCTTGATATTCACACCATACACTAGTCTGATATTCACATCATACACTAGTCTGATATTCACATCATACACTAGTCTGATATTCACACCATACACTAGTCTGATATTCACATCATACACTAGTCTTGATATTCACATCATACACTAGTCTGATATTCACATCATACACTAGTCTTGATATTCACACCATACACTAGTCTGATATTCACACCATACACTAGTCTGATATTCACATCATACACTAGTCTGATATTCACATCATACACTAGTCTGATATTCACATCATACACTAGTCTGATATTCACATCATACACTAGTCTTGATATTCACATCATACACTAGTCTGATATTCACACCATACACTAGTCTGATATTCACACCATACACTAGTCTGATATTCACATCATACACTAGTCTGATATTCACACCATACACTAGTCTGATATTCACATCATACACTAGCTTGATATTCACATCATACACTAGTCTGATATTCACACATACACTAGTCTGATATTCACATCATACACTAGCTTGATATTCACATCATACACTAGTCTGATATTCACATCATACACTAGTCTGATATTCACACCATACACTAGCTTGATATTCACATCATACACTAGTCTGATATTCACATCATACACTAGTCTGATATTCACACCATACACTAGCTTGATATTCACATCATACACTAGTCTGATATTCACACCATACACTAGTCTGATATTCACATCATACACTAGTCTGATATTCACATCATACACTAGCTTGATATTCACACCATACACTAGTCTGATATTCACATCATACACTAGTCTGATATTCACACCATACACTAGTCTGATATTCACATCATACACTAGTCTGATATTCACACCATACACTAGTCTGATATTCACATCATACACTAGTCTTGATATTCACACCATACACTAGTCTGATATTCACACCATACACTAGCTTGATATTCACATCATACACTAGTCTGATATTCACATCATACACTAGTCTGATATTCACACCATACACTAGTCTGATATTCACATCATACACTAGTCTGATATTCACATCATACACTAGTCTGATATTCACATCCATACACTAGTCTGATATTCACATCATACACTAGTCTGATATTCACACCATACACTAGTCTGATATTCACACCATACACTAGTCTGATATTCACACCATACACTAGTCTGATATTCACACCATACACTAGTCTGATATTCACACCATACACTAGCTTGATATTCACATCATACACTAGTCTGATATTCACACCATACACTAGTCTGATATTCACACCATACACTAGTCTGATATTCACACCATACACTAGTCTGATATTCACATCATACACTAGTCTGATATTCACATCATACACTAGTCTGATATTCACACATACACTAGCTGATATTCACACATACACTAGTCTGATATTCACATCATACACTAGTCTGATATTCACACCATACACTAGCTTGATATTCACACCATACACTAGTCTGATATTCACATCATACACTAGCTTGATATTCACATCATACACTAGTCTGATATTCACACCATACACTAGTCTGATATTCACACCATACACTAGCTTGATATTCACATCATACACTAGTCTTGATATTCACACCATACACTAGTCTGATATTCACATCATACACTAGCTTGATATTCACATCATACACTAGTCTGATATTCACACATACACTAGTCTGATATTCACACCATACACTAGTCTGATATTCACACCATACACTAGTCTGATATTCACATCATACACTAGTCTGATATTCACACCATACACTAGTCTGATATTCACACCATACACTAGCTTGATATTCACATCATACACTAGTCTTGATATTCACACCATACACTAGTCTGATATTCACACCATACACTAGTCTGATATTCACATCATACACTAGTCTGATATTCACACCATACACTAGTCTGATATTCACATCATACACTAGTCTTGATATTCACATCATACACTAGTCTGATATTCACATCATACACTAGTCTGATATTCACACCATACACTAGTCTGATATTCACACCATACACTAGTCTGATATTCACATCATACACTAGTCTGATATTCACATCATACACTAGCTTGATATTCACATCATACACTAGTCTGATATTCACACCATACACTAGCTTGATATTCACACCATACACTAGTCTGATATTCACATCATACACTAGTCTGATATTCACACCATACACTAGTCTGATATTCACATCATACACTAGCTTGATATTCACATCATACACTAGTCTGATATTCACACCATACACTAGTCTGATATTCACATCATACACTAGTCTTGATATTCACACCATACACTAGTCTGATATTCACACCATACACTAGTCTGATATTCACACCATACACTAGTCTGATATTCACATCATACACTAGTCTGATATTCACACCATACACTAGTCTGATATTCACACCATACACTAGTCTGATATTCACATCATACACTAGTCTGATATTCACACCATACACTAGCTTGATATTCACACCATACACTAGTCTGATATTCACATCATACACTAGCTTGATATTCACATCATACACTAGTCTGATATTCACATCATACACTAGTCTGATATTCACACCATACACTAGTCTGATATTCACACCATACACTAGTCTGATATTCACACCATACACTAGTCTGATATTCACATCATACACTAGTCTGATATTCACACCATACACTAGTCTGATATTCACACCATACACTAGTCTGATATTCACATCATACACTAGTCTGATATTCACACCATACACTAGTCTGATATTCACACCATACACTAGTCTGATATTCACATCATACACTAGTCTGATATTCACATCATACACTAGTCTGATATTCACACCATACACTAGTCTGATATTCACACCATACACTAGTCTGATATTCACATCATACACTAGTCTGATATTCACACCATACACTAGCTTGATATTCACACCATACACTAGTCTGATATTCACATCATACACTAGTCTGATATTCACACCATACACTAGTCTGATATTCACACCATACACTAGTCTGATATTCACACCATACACTAGTCTGATATTCACATCATACACTAGTCTGATATTCACATCATACACTAGTCTGATATTCACATCATACACTAGTCTGATATTCACATCATACACTAGTCTGATATTCACACCATACACTAGTCTGATATTCACACCATACACTAGTCTGATATTCACACCATACACTAGTCTGATATTCACATCATACACTAGTCTGATATTCACATCATACACTAGCTTGATATTCACATCATACACTAGTCTGATATTCACATCCATACACTAGTCTGATATTCACACATACACTAGTCTGATATTCACACCATACACTAGTCTGATATTCACACCATACACTAGTCTGATATTCACATCATACACTAGTCTGATATTCACATCATACACTAGTCTTGATATTCACACCATACACTAGTCTGATATTCACATCATACACTAGTCTGATATTCACACCATACACTAGTCTGATATTCACACCATACACTAGCTTGATATTCACATCATACACTAGTCTGATATTCACATCATACACTAGCTTGATATTCACATCATACACTAGTCTGATATTCACATCATACACTAGTCTGATATTCACACATACACTAGTCTGATATTCACACCATACACTAGTCTGATATTCACATCCATACACTAGTCTGATATTCACATCATACACTAGTCTGATATTCACACCATACACTAGTCTGATATTCACACCATACACTAGCTTGATATTCACATCATACACTAGTCTGATATTCACACCATACACTAGTCTGATATTCACATCATACACTAGTCTGATATTCACATCATACACTAGTCTGATATTCACACCATACACTAGTCTGATATTCACATCATACACTAGTCTGATATTCACACCATACACTAGCTTGATATTCACATCATACACTAGTCTGATATTCACACCATACACTAGTCTGATATTCACATCATACACTAGCTTGATATTCACACCATACACTAGTCTGATATTCACACCATACACTAGTCTGATATTCACACCATACACTAGTCTGATATTCACACCATACACTAGCTTGATATTCACATCATACACTAGTCTGATATTCACACATACACTAGTCTGATATTCACACCATACACTAGTCTGATATTCACACCATACACTAGCTTGATATTCACATCATACACTAGTCTGATATTCACACCATACACTAGTCTGATATTCACACCATACACTAGTCTGATATTCACACCATACACTAGTCTGATATTCACACCATACACTAGTCTGATATTCACATCCATACACTAGTCTGATATTCACACCATACACTAGTCTGATATTCACAACATACACTAGTCTGATATTCACATCATACACTAGTCTGATATTCACACCATACACTAGTCTGATATTCACACCATACACTAGTCTGATATTCACATCATACACTAGCTTGATATTCACATCATACACTAGTCTGATATTCACACCATACACTAGTCTGATATTCACACATACACTAGTCTGATATTCACACCATACACTAGTCTGATATTCACACCATACACTAGTCTGATATTCACATCATACACTAGTCTGATATTCACACCATACACTAGTCTGATATTCACACCATACACTAGTCTGATATTCACACCATACACTAGCTTGATATTCACATCATACACTAGTCTGATATTCACATCATACACTAGCTTGATATTCACATCATACACTAGTCTGATATTCACACATACACTAGTCTGATATTCACATCATACACTAGTCTGATATTCACACCATACACTAGTCTGATATTCACACCATACACTAGTCTGATATTCACATCATACACTAGTCTGATATTCACACCATACACTAGTCTGATATTCACACCATACACTAGTCTGATATTCACACCATACACTAGTCTGATATTCACATCATACACTAGTCTGATATTCACATCATACACTAGCTTGATATTCACACCATACACTAGTCTGATATTCACACCATACACTAGTCTGATATTCACACCATACACTAGTCTGATATTCACATCATACACTAGTCTGATATTCACATCATACACTAGCTTGATATTCACATCATACACTAGTCTGATATTCACATCATACACTAGTCTGATATTCACACCATACACTAGTCTGATATTCACATCATACACTAGTCTGATATTCACATCATACACTAGCTTGATATTCACACCATACACTAGTCTGATATTCACATCATACACTAGTCTGATATTCACATCCATACACTAGTCTGATATTCACACCATACACTAGTCTGATATTCACACCATACACTAGTCTGATATTCACACCATACACTAGTCTGATATTCACATCATACACTAGCTTGATATTCACACCATACACTAGTCTGATATTCACATCATACACTAGTCTGATATTCACATCATACACTAGTCTGATATTCACACCATACACTAGTCTGATATTCACACCATACACTAGCTTGATATTCACATCATACACTAGTCTGATATTCACATCATACACTAGTCTGATATTCACACCATACACTAGTCTGATATTCACATCATACACTAGCTTGATATTCACACCATACACTAGTCTGATATTCACACCATACACTAGTCTGATATTCACACCATACACTAGTCTGATATTCACATCATACACTAGCTTGATATTCACATCCATACACTAGTCTGATATTCACACCATACACTAGTCTGATATTCACATCATACACTAGTCTGATATTCACACCATACACTAGTCTGATATTCACACCATACACTAGTCTGATATTCACACCATACACTAGCTTGATATTCACATCATACACTAGTCTGATATTCACATCATACACTAGTCTGATATTCACATCATACACTAGCTTGATATTCACATCATACACTAGTCTGATATTCACACCATACACTAGTCTGATATTCACACCATACACTAGTCTGATATTCACACCATACACTAGTCTGATATTCACACCATACACTAGTCTGATATTCACATCATACACTAGCTTGATATTCACATCATACACTAGTCTGATATTCACACCATACACTAGTCTGATATTCACATCATACACTAGTCTGATATTCACACCATACACTAGTCTGATATTCACACCATACACTAGTCTGATATTCACACCATACACTAGTCTGATATTCACATCATACACTAGTCTGATATTCACATCATACACTAGTCTGATATTCACATCATACACTAGCTTGATATTCACATCATACACTAGCTTGATATTCACATCATACACTAGTCTGATATTCACATCATACACTAGTCTTGATATTCACAATCATACACTAGTCTGATATTCACATCATACACTAGCTTGATATTCACATCATACACTAGTCTGATATTCACAACATACACTAGTCTGATATTCACATCATACACTAGCTTGATATTCACATCATACACTAGCTTGATATTCACATCATACACTAGTCTGATATTCACATCATACACTAGCTTGATATTCACATCATACACTAGTCTGATATTCACACCATACACTAGTCTGATATTCACATCATACACTAGTCTTGATATTCACACCATACACTAGTCTGATATTCACATCATACACTAGCTTGATATTCACACCATACACTAGCTTGATATTCACACCATACACTAGTCTGATATTCACATCATACACTAGTCTGATATTCACATCATACACTAGCTTGATATTCACACCATACACTAGTCTGATATTCACATCATACACTAGTCTGATATTCACATCATACACTAGTCTGATATTCACATCATACACTAGTCTGATATTCACATCCATACACTAGTCTGATATTCACATCATACACTAGTCTGATATTCACACCATACACTAGTCTGATATTCACACCATACACTAGCTTGATATTCACACCATACACTAGTCTGATATTCACATCATACACTAGTCTGATATTCACACCATACACTAGTCTGATATTCACATCATACACTAGTCTGATATTCACATCATACACTAGTCTGATATTCACATCATACACTAGTCTGATATTCACACCATACACTAGTCTGATATTCACATCATACACTAGCTTGATATTCACATCATACACTAGTCTGATATTCACACCATACACTAGTCTGATATTCACATCATACACTAGTCTGATATTCACATCATACACTAGCTTGATATTCACATCATACACTAGTCTGATATTCACATCATACACTAGTCTGATATTCACATCCATACACTAGTCTGATATTCACACCATACACTAGTCTGATATTCACATCATACACTAGTCTGATATTCACATCATACACTAGTCTGATATTCACACCATACACTAGCTTGATATTCACATCATACACTAGCTTGATATTCACATCATACACTAGTCTGATATTCACACCATACACTAGTCTGATATTCACATCATACACTAGTCTGATATTCACACCATACACTAGTCTGATATTCACACCATACACTAGCTTGATATTCACATCATACACTAGCTTGATATTCACACCATACACTAGTCTGATATTCACATCATACACTAGCTTGATATTCACATCATACACTAGTCTGATATTCACACCATACACTAGTCTGATATTCACATCATACACTAGCTTGATATTCACAACCATACACTAGTCTGATATTCACACCATACACTAGTCTGATATTCACATCATACACTAGCTTGATATTCACATCATACACTAGTCTGATATTCACATCATACACTAGCTTGATATTCACATCATACACTAGTCTGATATTCACACCATACACTAGTCTGATATTCACATCATACACTAGCTTGATATTCACACCATACACTAGTCTGATATTCACACCATACACTAGCTTGATATTCACATCATACACTAGTCTGATATTCACATCATACACTAGTCTGATATTCACACCATACACTAGCTTGATATTCACATCATACACTAGTCTGATATTCACATCATACACTAGTCTGATATTCACACCATACACTAGTCTGATATTCACACCATACACTAGTCTGATATTCACACCATACACTAGTCTGATATTCACATCATACACTAGTCTGATATTCACATCATACACTAGCTTGATATTCACATCATACACTAGTCTGATATTCACATCATACACTAGTCTGATATTCACACCATACACTAGTCTGATATTCACACCATACACTAGTCTGATATTCACACCATACACTAGTCTGATATTCACACCATACACTAGTCTGATATTCACACCATACACTAGCTTGATATTCACACCATACACTAGTCTGATATTCACACCATACACTAGTCTGATATTCACATCATACACTAGTCTGATATTCACACCATACACTAGTCTGATATTCACACCATACACTAGCTTGATATTCACACCATACACTAGTCTGATATTCACATCATACACTAGTCTGATATTCACACCATACACTAGTCTGATATTCACATCATACACTAGCTTGATATTCACATCATACACTAGTCTGATATTCACATCATACACTAGTCTGATATTCACACCATACACTAGTCTGATATTCACATCATACACTAGTCTTGATATTCACACCATACACTAGTCTGATATTCACATCATACACTAGTCTGATATTCACACCATACACTAGCTTGATATTCACATCATACACTAGTCTGATATTCACATCATACACTAGTCTGATATTCACACCATACACTAGCTTGATATTCACATCATACACTAGTCTGATATTCACATCATACACTAGTCTGATATTCACACCATACACTAGCTTGATATTCACATCATACTCTAGTCTGATATTCACATCATACACTAGTCTGATATTCACATCTTATACCATGGTCTGAGTGAATACTCGATTCTGATTGGCTGCAAGGTGTCCATTAAAAAGTGATATTGTACAGTGATAATGGACACCTAGCTAAATGGTCTGTTCACCGTTCATATCAATGCGCCATAGTTTCATCAGTGTTATCAGGAGAGCAGTTTGAGCTCTATACCCCTGTTAAGGGTTAATATGACAATTTTGGATGTTGAGAAAAAAATTGACTCGGTCAAAGTAAGTATTTAAATCACCCCTGTGTGCTCAGTTTATCAAAAATAACTCTTATTTACTATTTTGATTTTCGTTTCGGAGATTTTTAACCTCGCGTCACCAGGCTCTTCTCGGCGACAAGATTTCCCTCGGCTCGTGCAGAGAGAGAGAGAGAGAGAGAGAGAGAGAGAGAGAGAGAGAGAGAGAGAGAGAGAGAGAGAGAGAGAGAGAGAGAGAGAGAGAGAGAGAGAGAGAGATGCATTTCACCACATACAGCACACGCAGTGCGAGCCCCCGCTGCACTGTTTGACTTCCTGAAACTCTTCGCTCTTAAATGTTAATATACTTGGCCAATACGTATCTATCATACAAAATAAAGCAAGCAGCCAAACGGTAATGTCTTCATTTAATGTAGAACGCAAAACATCGTTAAACCTGCATTCCTGTGATAAAGTTAACGTTTGAGTCGGCTTTAAAACGGAGGGTGGTGCAGGTGGGAGGGACTATTTTATTTCGTGGAAGACTGATTTACAGTATGAATAACAGACATTTAGCCATTTAGATTGCTTTATTTATTACACATGGAAATATAAATGACTGGTCTTATTGTTTTGTTGGCAAGTGACCATGGTATAAGCGGGTTAATGCACTTCGAGGTGTACATTATCACTTTTTAAGGGACTTCGCGGAGGCAAACCATCCTCGGCTTCGCCTCGGACGGTTCACGCCTCCGCGTCGTCCCTTAAAAAGTGATAATGTACACCTCGTCGTACATTAACCCTTACATACACTAGCTTGATATTCACATCATACACTAGTCTGATATTCACATCATACACTAGTCTGATATTCACATCATACACTAGTCTTGATATTCACACCATACACTAGTCTGATATTCACATCATACACTAGTCTGATATTCACACCATACACTAGTCTTGATATTCACATCATACACTAGTCTGATATTCACACCATACACTAGTCTGATATTCACATCATACACTAGCTTGATATTCACATCATACACTAGCCTGATATTCACACCATACACTAGTCTGATATTCACACCATACACTAGTCTGATATTCACATCATACACTAGTCTGATATTCACATCATACACTAGTCTGATATTCACATCATACACTAGTCTTGATATTCACACCATACACTAGTCTGATATTCACACCATACACTAGTCTGATATTCACATCATACACTAGTCTGATATTCACATCATACACTAGTCTGATATTCACATCATACACTAGTCTTGATATTCACACCATACACTAGTCTGATATTCACACCATACACTAGCTTGATATTCACATCATACACTAGTCTGATATTCACATCATACACTAGTCTGATATTCACATCATACACTAGTCTGATATTCACACCATACACTAGTCTGATATTCACATCATACACTAGTCTGATATTCACATCATACACTAGTCTGATATTCACACCATACACTAGCTTGATATTCACATCATACACTAGTCTGATATTCACATCATACACTAGCTTGATATTCACATCATACACTAGTCTGATATTCACACCATACACTAGTCTGATATTCACACCATACACTAGTCTGATATTCACACCATACACTAGCTTGATATTCACATCATACACTAGTCTGATATTCACATCATACACTAGCTTGATATTCACACCATATACTAGTCTGATATTCACATCATACACTAGTCTGATATTCACATCATACACTAGTCTGATATTCACATCATACACTAGTCTGATATTCACATCATACACTAGCTTGATATTCACACCATACACTAGTCTGATATTCACATCATACACTAGTCTGATATTCACATCATACACTAGTCTGATATTCACATCATACACTAGTCTGATATTCACATCATACACTAGCTTGATATTCACATCATACACTAGTCTGATATTCACATCATACACTAGTCTGATATTCACATCATACACTAGTCTGATATTCACATCATACACTAGCTTGATATTCACACCATACACTAGTCTGATATTCACATCATACACTAGTCTGATATTCACATCATACACTAGTCTGATATTCACACCATACACTAGTCTGATATTCACACCATACACTAGTCTGATATTCACACCATACACTAGCTTGATATTCACATCATACACTAGTCTGATATTCACACCATACACTAGCTTGATATTCACATCATACACTAGTCTGATATTCACACCATACACTAGTCTGATATTCACACCATACACTAGTCTGATATTCACACCATACACTAGCTTGATATTCACATCATACACTAGTCTGATATTCACATCATACACTAGCTTGATATTCACACCATACACTAGTCTGATATTCACATCATACACTAGTCTGATATTCACACCATACACTAGTCTGATATTCACACCATACACTAGTCTGATATTCACACCATACACTAGCTTGATATTCACATCATACACTAGTCTGATATTCACATCATACACTAGCTTGATATTCACACCATACACTAGTCTGATATTCACATCATACACTAGTCTGATATTCACATCATACACTAGTCTGATATTCACATCATACACTAGCTTGATATTCACACCATACACTAGTCTGATATTCACATCATACACTAGTCTGATATTCACATCATACACTAGTCTGATATTCACATCATACACTAGTCTGATATTCACACCATACACTAGCTTGATATTCACATCATACACTAGTCTGATATTCACATCATACACTAGTCTGATATTCACACCATACACTAGTCTGATATTCACACCATACACTAGTCTGATATTCACACCATACACTAGCCTGATATTCACATCATACACTAGTCTGATATTCACACCATACACTAGTCTGATATTCACATCATACACTAGTCTGATATTCACATCATACACTAGTCTGATATTCACATCATACACTAGTCTGATATTCACACCATACACTAGTCTGATATTCACACCATACACTAGTCTGATATTCACACCATACACTAGTCTGATATTCACATCATACACTAGTCTGATATTCACATCATACACTAGTCTGATATTCACACCATACACTAGTCTGATATTCACATCATACACTAGTCTGATATTCACATCATACACTAGTCTGATATTCACACCATACACTAGTCTGATATTCACACCATACACTAGTCTGATATTCACATCATACACTAGTCTGATATTCACATCATACACTAGTCTGATATTCACACCATACACTAGTCTGATATTCACACCATACACTAGTCTGATATTCACATCATACACTAGTCTGATATTCACATCATACACTAGTCTGATATTCACACCATACACTAGTCTGATATTCACATCATACACTAGTCTGATATTCACATCATACACTAGTCTGATATTCACACCATACACTAGTCTGATATTCACACCATACACTAGTCTGATATTCACATCATACACTAGTCTGATATTCACATCATACACTAGTCTGATATTCACACCATACACTAGTCTGATATTCACACCATACACTAGTCTGATATTCACATCATACACTAGTCTGATATTCACATCATACACTAGTCTGATATTCACACCATACACTAGTCTGATATTCACATCATACACTAGTCTGATATTCACATCATACACTAGCTTGATATTCACATCATACACTAGCTTGATATTCACATCATACACTAGCTTGATATTCACATCATACACTAGTCTGATATTCACACCATACACTAGTCTGATATTCACATCATACAGATATTCACATCATACACTAGTCTGATATTCACACCATACACTAGTCTGATATTCACACCATACACTAGTCTTGATATTCACATCATACACTAGCTTGATATTCACATCATACACTAGTCTGATATTCACATCATACACTAGTCTGATATTCACACCATACACTAGTCTGATATTCACATCATACACTAGTCTGATATTCACACCATACACTAGTCTGATATTCACACCATACACTAGTCTGATATTCACATCATACACTAGTCTGATATTCACATCATACACTAGCTTGATATTCACATCATA
Organism: Poromitra crassiceps; assembly: GCF_964638095.1. Taxonomy (NCBI): domain Eukaryota; kingdom Metazoa; phylum Chordata; class Actinopteri; order Beryciformes; family Melamphaidae; genus Poromitra; species Poromitra crassiceps. The sequence goes on along the minus strand of NC_139644.1, from coordinate 40,581,426 downwards.
CACTAGTCTGATATTCACATCATACACTAGCTTGATATTCACATCATACACTAGTCTTGATATTCACACCATACACTAGTCTTGATATTCACACCATACACTAGCTTGATATTCACATCATACACTAGTCTGATATTCACATCATACACTAGCTTGATATTCACACCATACACTAGTCTGATATTCACACCATACACTAGTCTGATATTCACATCATACACTAGTCTTGATATTCACACCATACACTAGTCTGATATTCACATCATACACTAGTCTGATATTCACATCATACACTAGTCTGATATTCACATCATACACTAGCTTGATATTCACATCATACACTAGTCTGATATTCACACCATACACTAGCTTGATATTCACACCATACACTAGTCTGATATTCACATCATACACTAGCTTGATATTCACATCATACACTAGTCTGATATTCACACCATACACTAGTCTGATATTCACACCATACACTAGTCTGATATTCACATCATACACTAGCTTGATATTCACATCATACACTAGTCTGATATTCACATCATACACTAGCTTGATATTCACATCATACACTAGTCTGATATTCACATCATACACTAGCTTGATATTCACATCATACACTAGTAGGGGTGGGGGAAAAAATCGATTCACCTAAGTATCGCGATTTTTAATGTCACGATTTTTTGGATCGATCTTTTATTCCAGAATCGATAATCGCAAATAAAAAAAAAAAAAAAAAAAAAAAAAAAAAAAAAATTTTTTTTTTTTTTTTTTTGGGTGCTTGCAGTCAGGCCACTCACTGAACAGCAGGCCAGGCGCCGCCTACTGGTTTACTAGTGGTTTTATTACTTTATTAGTTAGTCTGAAGTAATAATTACACTTCAGGGTTAAAGTGGGTGCATCTCATTGTAAAATTGGACCCAAATCTGGCTTCAAACGGCCCAAATTTCACGCGCGTTGGCCCATATCGGCCTGGCCTGCTTGGTATCTAATGCCCGGCCTGAATTATGATCCCAGTCCGCCCCTGTTTTTAACTATATCGCCCAGCCCTACTCATGATATATAATATACAGTCTCTAGTGTATGATTCAACTTTTCCCATGTTCTAATCTAGTGTAAAAAAGCAAACAAACTGAAAAAATAAAAGAAAAAAATAAACAAAAATCGCAATAAATCGTAATATCGAATCGCAATAATCGTAGAATCGCAATAATCGTGAATCGCAATATATATCGAATCGGCACCAAAGTATCGTGATAGTATCGAATCGGGAGATAAGTGAATCGGCACAGCCCTATACACTAGTCTGATATTCACATCATACACTAGCTTGATATTCACATCATACACTAGTCTGATATTCACATCATACACTAGTCTGATATTCACATCATACACTAGTCTTGATATTCACATCATACACTAGCTTGATATTCACACCATACACTAGTCTGATATTCACATCATACACTAGTCTGATATTCACATCATACACTAGTCTTGATATTCACATCATACACTAGTCTGATATTCACATCATACACTAGCTTGATATTCACACCATACACTAGTCTGATATTCACATCATACACTAGTCTGATATTCACATCATACACTAGCTTGATATTCACATCATACACTAGTCTTGATATTCACATCATACACTAGTCTGATATTCACACCATACACTAGTCTGATATTCACATCATACACTAGTCTGATATTCACATCATACACTAGCTTGATATTCACATCATACACTAGTCTGATATTCACATCATACACTAGTCTGATATTCACACCATACACTAGTCTGATATTCACACCATACACTAGTCTGATATTCACATCATACACTAGTCTGATATTCACATCATACACTAGCTTGATATTCACACCATACACTAGCTTGATATTCACATCATACACTAGTCTTGATATTCACATCATACACTAGTCTTGATATTCACACCATACACTAGTCTGATATTCACATCATACACTAGTCTGATATTCACACCATACACTAGTCTGATATTCACACCATACACTAGCTTGATATTCACATCATACACTAGTCTGATATTCACACCATACACTAGTCTGATATTCACACCATACACTAGTCTGATATTCACACCATACACTAGTCTGATATTCACATCATACACTAGTCTGATATTCACACCATACACTAGTCTGATATTCACACCATACACTAGTCTGATATTCACATCATACACTAGTCTTGATATTCACACCATACACTAGTCTGATATTCACATCATACACTAGTCTGATATTCACACCATACACTAGTCTGATATTCACACCATACACTAGCTTGATATTCACATCATACACTAGCTTGATATTCACATCATACACTAGTCTGATATTCACATCATACACTAGCTTGATATTCACATCATACACTAGTCTGATATTCACACCATACACTAGTCTGATATTCACACCATACACTAGTCTGATATTCACATCATACACTAGTCTGATATTCACACCATACACTAGTCTGATATTCACACCATACACTAGTCTGATATTCACATCATACACTAGTCTGATATTCACACCATACACTAGTCTGATATTCACACCATACACTAGTCTGATATTCACATCATACACTAGCTTGATATTCACATCATACACTAGTCTGATATTCACACCATACACTAGCTTGATATTCACACCATACACTAGCTTGATATTCACATCATACACTAGTCTGATATTCACACCATACACTAGTCTGATATTCACACCATACACTAGTCTGATATTCACATCATACACTAGCTTGATATTCACATCATACACTAGTCTGATATTCACATCATACACTAGCTTGATATTCACATCATACACTAGTCTGATATTCACATCATACACTAGCTTGATATTCACATCATACACTAGTCTGATATTCACACCATACACTAGTCTGATATTCACACCATACACTAGTCTGATATTCACACCATACACTAGTCTGATATTCACACCATACACTAGTCTGATATTCACACCATACACTAGTCTGATATTCACATCATACACTAGCTTGATATTCACATCATACACTAGTCTGATATTCACATCATACACTAGCTTGATATTCACATCATACACTAGTCTGATATTCACATCATACACTAGTCTGATATTCACACCATACACTAGTCTGATATTCACATCATACACTAGTCTTGATATTCACACCATACACTAGTCTTGATATTCACATCATACACTAGCTTGATATTCACACCATACACTAGTCTGATATTCACACCATACACTAGTCTGATATTCACATCATACACTAGTCTTGATATTCACATCATACACTAGCTTGATATTCACACCATACACTAGTCTTGATATTCACATCATACACTAGCTTGATATTCACATCATACACTAGTCTGATATTCACATCATACACTAGTCTGATATTCACATCATACACTAGTCTTGATATTCACACCATACACTAGTCTGTTATTCACACCATACACTAGTCTGATATTCACATCATACACTAGTCTGATATTCACACCATACACTAGTCTGATATTCACATCATACACTAGTCTGATATTCACACCATACACTAGTCTGATATTCACATCATACACTAGTCTGATATTCACACCATACACTAGTCTGATATTCACACCATACACTAGTCTGATATTCACACCATACACTAGCTTGATATTCACATCATACACTAGCCTGATATTCACATCATACACTAGCTTGATATTCACACCATACACTAGTCTGATATTCACACCATACACTAGTCTGATATTCACATCATACACTAGTCTGATATTCACATCATACACTAGTCTGATATTCACATCATACACTAGCTTGATATTCACACCATACACTAGTCTGATATTCACATCATACACTAGTCTGATATTCACATCATACACTAGTCTGATATTCACATCATACACTAGCTTGATATTCACATCATACACTAGTCTGATATTCACACCATACACTAGCTTGATATTCACACCATACACTAGTCTTGATATTCACACCATACACTAGTCTGATATTCACATCATACACTAGTCTGATATTCACATCATACACTAGTCTGATATTCACATCATACACTAGCTTGATATTCACACCATACACTAGTCTGATATTCACACCATACACTAGTCTGATATTCACATCATACACTAGTCTGATATTCACATCATACACTAGTCTTGATATTCACATCATACACTAGTCTGATATTCACATCATACACTAGCTTGATATTCACATCATACACTAGTCTTGATATTCACATCATACACTAGTCTTGATATTCACACCATACACTAGTCTGATATTCACATCATACACTAGTCTGATATTCACACCATACACTAGTCTGATATTCACACCATACACTAGCTTGATATTCACATCATACACTAGTCTGATATTCACACCATACACTAGTCTGATATTCACACCATACACTAGTCTGATATTCACATCATACACTAGCTTGATATTCACATCATACACTAGTCTGATATTCACACCATACACTAGTCTGATATTCACATCATACACTAGTCTGATATTCACACCATACACTAGTCTGATATTCACACCATACACTAGTCTGATATTCACATCATACACTAGTCTGATATTCACACCATACACTAGTCTGATATTCACACCATACACTAGTCTGATATTCACATCATACACTAGCTTGATATTCACATCATACACTAGTCTGATATTCACACCATACACTAGCTTGATATTCACACCATACACTAGTCTGATATTCACATCATACACTAGTCTGATATTCACACCATACACTAGTCTGATATTCACACCATACACTAGCTTGATATTCACACCATACACTAGCTTGATATTCACATCATACACTAGTCTTGATATTCACATCATACACTAGTCTGATATTCACATCATACACTAGCTTGATATTCACACCATACACTAGTCTGATATTCACACCATACACTAGTCTGATATTCACACCATACACTAGTCTGATATTCACATCATACACTAGTCTGATATTCACATCATACACTAGTCTGATATTCACACCATACACTAGCTTGATATTCACATCATACACTAGTCTTGATATTCACATCATACACTAGTCTGATATTCACATCATACACTAGCTTGATATTCACACCATACACTAGTCTGATATTCACACCATACACTAGTCTGATATTCACACCATACACTAGTCTGATATTCACATCATACACTAGTCTGATATTCACATCATACACTAGTCTGATATTCACATCATACACTAGTCTGATATTCACATCATACACTAGCTTGATATTCACACCATACACTAGTCTGATATTCACACCATACACTAGCTTGATATTCACACCATACACTAGTCTGATATTCACATCATACACTAGCTTGATATTCACACCATACACTAGTCTGATATTCACATCATACACTAGCTTGATATTCACACCATACACTAGTCTGATATTCACACCATACACTAGCCTGATATTCACACCATACACTAGTCTGATATTCACACCATACACTAGCTTGATATTCACACCATACACTAGTCTGATATTCACACCATACACTAGTCTGATATTCACATCATACACTAGCTTGATATTCACACCATACACTAGTCTGATATTCACATCATACACTAGCTTGATATTCACACCATACACTAGTCTGATATTCACACCATACACTAGCTTGATATTCACACCATACACTAGTCTGATATTCACACCATACACTAGTCTGATATTCACATCATACACTAGTCTGATATTCACATCATACACTAGCTTGATATTCACATCATACACTAGTCTGATATTCACATCATACACTAGTCTGATATTCACACCATACACTAGTCTGATATTCACACCATACACTAGTCTGATATTCACACCATACACTAGTCTGATATTCACACCATACACTAGTCTGATATTCACACCATACACTAGCTTGATATTCACACCATACACTAGTCTGATATTCACACCATACACTAGTCTGATATTCACATCATACACTAGTCTGATATTCACACCATACACTAGTCTGATATTCACACCATACACTAGCTTGATATTCACACCATACACTAGTCTGATATTCACATCATACACTAGTCTGATATTCACACCATACACTAGTCTGATATTCACATCATACACTAGCTTGATATTCACATCATACACTAGTCTGATATTCACATCATACACTAGTCTGATATTCACACCATACACTAGTCTGATATTCACATCATACACTAGTCTTGATATTCACACCATACACTAGTCTGATATTCACATCATACACTAGTCTGATATTCACACCATACACTAGCTTGATATTCACATCATACACTAGTCTGATATTCACATCATACACTAGTCTGATATTCACACCATACACTAGTCTGATATTCACATCATACACTAGTCTGATATTCACATCATACACTAGTCTGATATTCACATCATACACTAGCTTGATATTCACATCATACACTAGTCTGATATTCACATCATACACTAGCTTGATATTCACATCATACACTAGTCTGATATTCACACCATACACTAGCTTGATATTCACACCATACACTAGTCTGATATTCACATCATACACTAGCTTGATATTCACATCATACACTAGCTTGATATTCACATCATACACTAGTCTGATATTCACATCATACACTAGTCTGATATTCACACCATACACTAGCTTGATATTCACATCATACACTAGTCTGATATTCACACCATACACTAGCTTGATATTCACATCATACACTAGTCTGATATTCACATCATACACTAGCTTGATATTCACATCATACACTAGTCTGATATTCACATCATACACTAGCTTGATATTCACACCATACACTAGTCTGATATTCACATCATACACTAGTCTGATATTCACACCATACACTAGCTTGATATTCACATCATACACTAGTCTGATATTCACATCATACACTAGCTTGATATTCACACCATACACTAGTCTGATATTCACATCATACACTAGTCTGATATTCACACCATACACTAGTCTGATATTCACACCATACACTAGTCTGATATTCACATCATACACTAGTCTGATATTCACATCATACACTAGCTTGATATTCACATCATACACTAGTCTGATATTCACACCATACACTAGCTTGATATTCACATCATACACTAGTCTGATATTCACATCATACACTAGTCTGATATTCACACCATACACTAGTCTGATATTCACATCATACACTAGTCTGATATTCACACCATACACTAGTCTGATATTCACACCATACACTAGTCTGATATTCACATCATACACTAGTCTGATATTCACATCATACACTAGTCTGATATTCACATCATACACTAGCTTGATATTCACATCATACACTAGCTTGATATTCACATCATACACTAGCTTGATATTCACACCATACACTAGCTTGATATTCACATCATACACTAGCTTGATATTCACATCATACACTAGCTGATATTCACACCATACACTAGTCTGATATTCACATCATACACTAGTCTGATATTCACATCATACACTAGTCTGATATTCACATCATACACTAGTCTGATATTCACATCATACACTAGTCTTGATATTCACACCATACACTAGTCTGATATTCACACCATACACTAGTCTGATATTCACACCATACACTAGTCTGATATTCACACCATACACTAGTCTGATATTCACATCATACACTAGTCTGATATTCACACCATACACTAGTCTGATATTCACACCATACACTAGTCTGATATTCACACCATACACTAGTCTGATATTCACATCATACACTAGCTTGATATTCACATCATACACTAGCTTGATATTCACATCATACACTAGCTTGATATTCACACCATACACTAGTCTGATATTCACACCATACACTAGTCTGATATTCACACCATACACTAGTCTGATATTCACACCATACACTAGTCTGATATTCACACCATACACTAGTCTGATATTCACACCATACACTAGTCTGATATTCACACCATACACTAGTCTGATATTCACACCATACACTAGTCTGATATTCACACCATACACTAGTCTGATATTCACACCATACACTAGTCTGATATTCACATCATACACTAGCTTGATATTCACATCATACACTAGCTTGATATTCACATCATACACTAGCTTGATATTCACACCATACACTAGTCTGATATTCACATCATACACTAGCTTGATATTCACATCATACACTAGCTTGATATTCACATCATACACTAGTCTGATATTCACACCATACACTAGTCTGATATTCACACCATACACTAGTCTGATATTCACACCATACACTAGTCTGATATTCACATCATACACTAGTCTGATATTCACATCATACACTAGTCTGATATTCACATCATACACTAGTCTGATATTCACATCATACACTAGTCTGATATTCACACCATACACTAGTCTGATATTCACACCATACACTAGTCTGATATTCACATCATACACTAGTCTGATATTCACATCATACACTAGTCTGATATTCACACCATACACTAGTCTGATATTCACATCATACACTAGTCTGATATTCACACCATACACTAGTCTGATATTCACACCATACACTAGTCTGATATTCACACCATACACTAGTCTGATATTCACATCATACACTAGTCTGATATTCACATCATACACTAGTCTGATATTCACATCATACACTAGTCTGATATTCACATCATACACTAGTCTTGATATTCACACCATACACTAGTCTGATATTCACACCATACACTAGTCTGATATTCACATCATACACTAGTCTGATATTCACATCATACACTAGTCTGATATTCACATCATACACTAGTCTGATATTCGCATCATACACTAGCTTGATATTCACACCATACACTAGTCTGATATTCACATCATACACTAGTCTGATATTCACACCATACACTAGTCTGATATTCACATCATACACTAGTCTGATATTCACATCATACACTAGTCTGATATTCACACCATACACTAGTCTGATATTCACACCATACACTAGTCTGATATTCACACCATACACTAGCTTGATATTCACATCATACACTAGTCTGATATTCACACCATACACTAGCTTGATATTCACATCATACACTAGTCTGATATTCACACCATACACTAGTCTGATATTCACACCATACACTAGTCTGATATTCACACCATACACTAGTCTGATATTCACATCATACACTAGTCTGATATTCACACCATACACTAGTCTGATATTCACACCATACACTAGTCTGATATTCACATCATACACTAGTCTGATATTCACACCATACACTAGTCTGATATTCACACCATACACTAGTCTGATATTCACATCATACACTAGTCTGATATTCACATCATACACTAGTCTGATATTCACACCATACACTAGCTTGATATTCACATCATACACTAGTCTGATATTCACATCATACACTAGCTTGATATTCACACCATACACTAGTCTGATATTCACATCATACACTAGTCTGATATTCACACCATACACTAGTCTGATATTCACACCATACACTAGTCTGATATTCACACCATACACTAGCTTGATATTCACATCATACACTAGTCTGATATTCACATCATACACTAGCTTGATATTCACACCATACACTAGTCTGATATTCACATCATACACTAGTCTGATATTCACATCATACACTAGTCTGATATTCACACCATACACTAGTCTTGATATTCACATCATACACTAGTCTGATATTCACACCATACACTAGCTTGATATTCACATCATACACTAGCTTGATATTCACATCATACACTAGTCTGATATTCACATCATACACTAGTCTGATATTCACACCATACACTAGTCTGATATTCACACCATACACTAGTCTGATATTCACACCATACACTAGCTTGATATTCACATCATACACTAGTCTGATATTCACATCATACACTAGCTTGATATTCACACCATACACTAGTCTGATATTCACATCATACACTAGTCTGATATTCACATCATACACTAGTCTGATATTCACACCATACACTAGTCTTGATATTCACATCATACACTAGTCTGATATTCACACCATACACTAGCTTGATATTCACATCATACACTAGTCTGATATTCACATCATACACTAGCTTGATATTCACATCATACACTAGCTTGATATTCACATCATACACTAGTCTGATATTCACACCATACACTAGCCTGATATTCACACCATACACTAGTCTGATATTCACATCATACACTAGTCTGATATTCACATCATACACTAGTCTGATATTCACATCATACACTAGTCTGATATTCACATCATACACTAGTCTGATATTCACATCATACACTAGTCTTGATATTCACACCATACACTAGTCTGATATTCACACCATACACTAGTCTGATATTCACATCATACACTAGTCTGATATTCACATCATACACTAGTCTGATATTCACATCATACACTAGTCTTGATATTCACACCATACACTAGTCTGATATTCACACCATACACTAGCTTGATATTCACATCATACACTAGTCTGATATTCACATCATACACTAGTCTGATATTCACATCATACACTAGTCTGATATTCACACCATACACTAGTCTGATATTCACATCATACACTAGCTTGATATTCACATCATACACTAGTCTGATATTCACACCATACACTAGCTTGATATTCACATCATACACTAGTCTGATATTCACACCATACACTAGTCTGATATTCACACCATACACTAGTCTGATATTCACACCATACACTAGTCTGATATTCACACCATACACTAGCTTGATATTCACATCATACACTAGTCTGATATTCACATCATACACTAGCTTGATATTCACACCATACACTAGTCTGATATTCACATCATACACTAGTCTGATATTCACATCATACACTAGCTTGATATTCACACCATACACTAGTCTGATATTCACATCATACACTAGTCTGATATTCACATCATACACTAGTCTGATATTCACACCATACACTAGTCTGATATTCACACCATACACTAGTCTGATATTCACACCATACACTAGCTTGATATTCACATCATACACTAGTCTGATATTCACACCATACACTAGCTTGATATTCACATCATACACTAGTCTGATATTCACACCATACACTAGCTTGATATTCACATCATACACTAGTCTGATATTCACACCATACACTAGCTTGATATTCACATCATACACTAGTCTGATATTCACATCATACACTAGCTTGATATTCACACCATACACTAGTCTGATATTCACATCATACACTAGTCTGATATTCACCTCATACACTAGTCTGATATTCACATCATACACTAGCTTGATATTCACACCATACACTAGTCTGATATTCACATCATACACTAGTCTGATATTCACATCATACACTAGTCTGATATTCACATCATACACTAGTCTGATATTCACACCATACACTAGCTTGATATTCACATCATACACTAGTCTGATATTCACATCATACACTAGTCTGATATTCACACCATACACTAGTCTGATATTCACACCATACACTAGTCTGATATTCACACCATACACTAGTCTGATATTCACATCATACACTAGTCTGATATTCACATCATACACTAGTCTGATATTCACACCATACACTAGTCTGATATTCACACCATACACTAGTCTGATATTCACATCATACACTAGTCTGATATTCACATCATACACTAGTCTGATATTCACACCATACACTAGTCTGATATTCACACCATACACTAGCTTGATATTCACACCATACACTAGTCTGATATTCACACCATACACTAGTCTGATATTCACACCATACACTAGTCTGATATTCACACCATACACTAGTCTGATATTCACATCATACACTAGTCTGATATTCACATCATACACTAGTCTGATATTCACACCATACACTAGTCTGATATTCACACCATACACTAGTCTGATATTCACATCATACACTAGCTTGATATTCACATCATACACTAGTCTGATATTCACACTCATACACTAGCTTGATATTCACACCATACACTAGTCTTGATATTCACATCATACACTAGTCTGATATTCACATCATACACTAGTCTGATATTCACATCATACACTAGTCTGATATTCACATCATACACTAGTCTGATATTCACATCATACACTAGTCTGATATTCACATCATACACTAGTCTGATATTCACATCATACACTAGTCTGATATTCACATCATACACTAGTCTGATATTCACACCATACACTAGTCTGATATTCACATCATACACTAGTCTGATATTCACATCATACACTAGTCTGATATTCACACCATACACTAGTCTGATATTCACACCATACACTAGTCTGATATTCACACCATACACTAGTCTTGATATTCACATCATACACTAGTCTGATATTCACACCATACACTAGTCTGATATTCACATCATACACTAGTCTGATATTCACACCATACACTAGTCTGATATTCACACCATACACTAGTCTGATATTCACACCATACACTAGTCTGATAATTCACACCATACACTAGTCTTGATATTCACATCATACACTAGCTTGATATTCACATCATACACTAGTCTGATATTCACACCATACACTAGTCTGATATTCACACCATACACTAGTCTGATATTCACACCATACACTAGTCTTGATATTCACATCATACACTAGTCTGATATTCACACATACACTAGTCTGATATTCACACCATACACTAGTCTGATATTCACATCATACACTAGTCTGATATTCACATCATACACAGCTCTGATATTCACACCATACACTAGTCTGATATTCACATCATACACTAGTCTTGATATTCACATCATACACTAGCATATTCACATCATACACTAGTCTGATATTCACATCATACACTAGTCTGATATTCACACCATACACTAGTCTGATATTCACATCATACACTAGTCTGATATTCACATCATACACTAGTCTTGATATTCACATCATACACTAGCTTGATATTCACATCATACA
>NC_139644.1:40546937-40567937 GCF_964638095.1 Poromitra crassiceps | reverse complement strand
TCACACCATACACTAGTCTGATATTCACACCATACACTAGTCTGATATTCACACCATACACTAGCTTGATATTCACATCATACACTAGTCTGATATTCACATCATACACTAGCTTGATATTCACATCATACACTAGTCTGATATTCACATCATACACTAGTCTGATATTCACATCATACACTAGTCTTGATATTCACATCATACACTAGTCTGATATTCACATCATACACTAGTCTGATATTCACACCATACACTAGTCTGATATTCACATCATACACTAGTCTGATATTCACACCATACACTAGTCTGATATTCACATCATACACTAGTCTGATATTCACATCATACACTAGTCTGATATTCACATCATACACTAGTCTGATATTCACACCATACACTAGTCTGATATTCACATCATACACTAGTCTGATATTCACATCATACACTAGTCTGATATTCACATCATACACTAGTCTGATATTCACATCATACACTAGCTTGATATTCACACCATACACTAGTCTGATATTCACATCATACACTAGTCTGATATTCACACCATACACTAGTCTGATATTCACATCATACACTAGTCTGATATTCACATCATACACTAGCTTGATATTCACATCATACACTAGTCTGATATTCACATCATACACTAGTCTGATATTCACACCATACACTAGTCTGATATTCACATCATACACTAGTCTGATATTCACACCATACACTAGTCTGATATTCACATCATACACTAGTCTGATATTCACATCATACACTAGTCTGATATTCACATCATACACTAGCTTGATATTCACATCATACACTAGTCTGATATTCACATCATACACTAGTCTGATATTCACATCATACACTAGTCTGATATTCACATCATACACTAGTCTGATATTCACATCATACACTAGTCTGATATTCACATCATACACTAGTCTGATATTCACATCATACACTAGTCTGATATTCACATCATACACTAGTCTGATATTCACATCATACACTAGTCTGATATTCACACCATACACTAGTCTGATATTCACATCATACACTAGTCTGATATTCACATCATACACTAGTCTGATATTCACACCATACACTAGTCTGATATTCACACCATACACTAGTCTGATATTCACATCATACACTAGTCTGATATTCACACCATACACTAGTCTGATATTCACATCATACACTAGTCTGATATTCAATCATACACTAGCTTGATATTCACATCATACACTAGTCTTGATATTCACATCATACACTAGTCTGATATTCACATCATACACTAGTCTGATATTCACATCATACACTAGTCTGATATTCACACCATACACTAGTCTGATATTCACATCATACACTAGTCTGATATTCACATCATACACTAGTCTGATATTCACACCATACACTAGTCTGATATTCACATCATACACTAGTCTGATATTCACACCATACACTAGTCTGATATTCACATCATACACTAGTCTGATATTCACATCATACACTAGTCTGATATTCACATCATACACTAGTCTGATATTCACACCATACACTAGTCTGATATTCACACCATACACTAGTCTGATATTCACATCATACACTAGTCTGATATTCACACCATACACTAGTCTGATATTCACACCATACACTAGTCTGATATTCACATCATACACTAGTCTGATATTCACACCATACACTAGTCTGATATTCACACCATACACTAGTCTGATATTCACATCATACACTAGTCTGATATTCACACCATACACTAGTCTGATATTCACACCATACACTAGTCTGATATTCACATCATACACTAGTCTGATATTCACATCATACACTAGTCTGATATTCACACCATACACTAGTCTGATATTCACACCATACACTAGCTTGATATTCACATCATACACTAGTCTGATATTCACACCATACACTAGTCTGATATTCACACCATACACTAGTCTGATATTCACATCATACACTAGCTGATATTCACATCATACACTAGTCTGATATTCACATCATACACTAGCTTGATATTCACATCATACACTAGTCTGATATTCACACCATACACTAGTCTGATATTCACACCATACACTAGTCTGATATTCACATCATACACTAGTCTGATATTCACACCATACACTAGTCTGATATTCACACCATACACTAGTCTGATATTCACATCATACACTAGCTTGATATTCACATCATACACTAGTCTGATATTCACATCATACACTAGCTTGATATTCACATCATACACTAGTCTGATATTCACACCATACACTAGTCTGATATTCACACCATACACTAGTCTGATATTCACATCATACACTAGTCTGATATTCACACCATACACTAGTCTGATATTCACATCATACACTAGTCTGATATTCACATCATACACTAGTCTGATATTCACATCATACACTAGTCTGATATTCACATCATACACTAGTCTTGATATTCACATCATACACTAGCTTGATATTCACACCATACACTAGTCTGATATTCACACTCATACACTAGCTTGATATTCACACCATACACTAGTCTGATATTCACACCATACACTAGTCTGATATTCACATCATACACTAGTCTTGATATTCACATCATACACTAGCTTGATATTCACATCATACACTAGTCTGATATTCACATCATACACTAGTCTGATATTCACATCATACACTAGTCTTGATATTCACACCATACACTAGTCTGTTATTCACACCATACACTAGTCTGATATTCACATCATACACTAGTCTGATATTCACACCATACACTAGTCTGATATTCACATCATACACTAGCTTGATATTCACACCATACACTAGTCTGATATTCACATCATACACTAGTCTGATATTCACATCATACACTAGCTTGATATTCACATCATACACTAGTCTGATATTCACACCATACACTAGTCTGATATTCACATCATACACTAGTCTGATATTCACATCATACACTAGCTTGATATTCACACCATACACTAGTCTGATATTCACATCATACACTAGTCTGATATTCACATCATACACTAGCTTGATATTCACATCATACACTAGTCTGATATTCACATCATACACTAGCTTGATATTCACATCATACACTAGTCTGATATTCACATCATACACTAGCTTGATATTCACATCATACACTAGTCTGATATTCACATCATACACTAGTCTGATATTCACATCATACACTAGCTTGATATTCACATCATACACTAGCTTGATATTCACATCATACACTAGCTTGATATTCACATCATACACTAGTCTGATATTCACATCATACACTAGCTTGATATTCACATCATACACTAGTCTGATATTCACATCATACACTAGTCTGATATTCACATCATACACTAGTCTGATATTCACATCATACACTAGTCTGATATTCACATCATACACTAGTCTTGATATTCACATCATACACTAGTCTGATATTCACATCATACACTAGTCTGATATTCACACCATACACTAGCTTGATATTCACATCATACACTAGTCTGATATTCACATCATACACTAGTCTGATATTCACACCATACACTAGTCTGATATTCACATCATACACTAGCTTGATATTCACATCATACACTAGTCTGATATTCACACCATACACTAGTCTGATATTCACACCATACACTAGTCTGATATTCACATCATACACTAGTCTGATATTCACACCATACACTAGTCTGATATTCACACCATACACTAGTCTGATATTCACATCATACACTAGTCTGATATTCACACCATACACTAGTCTGATATTCACACCATACACTAGTCTGATATTCACATCATACACTAGTCTGATATTCACACCATACACTAGTCTGATATTCACACCATACACTAGTCTGATATTCACATCATACACTAGTCTGATATTCACACCATACACTAGTCTGATATTCACATCATACACTAGCTTGATATTCACATCATACACTAGTCTGATATTCACACCATACACTAGCTTGATATTCACACCATACACTAGCTTGATATTCACATCATACACTAGTCTTGATATTCACATCATACACTAGTCTGATATTCACATCATACACTAGTCTTGATATTCACACCATACACTAGTCTGATATTCACACCATACACTAGTCTGATATTCACATCATACACTAGTCTGATATTCACACCATACACTAGTCTGATATTCACATCATACACTAGTCTGATATTCACATCATACACTAGTCTTGATATTCACACCATACACTAGTCTGATATTCACATCATACACTAGTCTGATATTCACACCATACACTAGCCTGATATTCACATCATACACTAGTCTTGATATTCACACCATACACTAGTCTGATATTCACACCATACACTAGTCTGATATTCACACCATACACTAGTCTGATATTCACATCATACACTAGTCTGATATTCACATCATACACTAGTCTGATATTCACATCATACACTAGTCTGATATTCACACCATACACTAGTCTGATATTCACATCATACACTAGTCTGATATTCACACCATACACTAGTCTGATATTCACACCATACACTAGTCTGATATTCACATCATACACTAGCTTGATATTCACACCATACACTAGCCTGATATTCACACCATACACTAGCTTGATATTCACACCATACACTAGTCTGATATTCACACCATACACTAGTCTGATATTCACACCATACACTAGCCTGATATTCACATCATACACTAGTCTGATATTCACACCATACACTAGTCTGATATTCACACCATACACTAGTCTGATATTCACATCATACACTAGTCTGATATTCACACCATACACTAGTCTGATATTCACATCATACACTAGTCTGATATTCACACCATACACTAGCCTGATATTCACATCATACACTAGTCTGATATTCACACCATACACTAGTCTGATATTCACACCATACACTAGTCTGATATTCACATCATACACTAGTCTGATATTCACACCATACACTAGTCTGATATTCACATCATACACTAGTCTGATATTCACATCATACACTAGTCTGATATTCACACCATACACTAGTCTGATATTCACACCATACACTAGTCTGATATTCACACCATACACTAGCCTGATATTCACATCATACACTAGTCTGATATTCACACCATACACTAGTCTGATATTCACACCATACACTAGTCTGATATTCACATCATACACTAGTCTGATATTCACACCATACACTAGTCTGATATTCACATCATACACTAGTCTGATATTCACATCATACACTAGTCTGATATTCACACCATACACTAGTCTGATATTCACACCATACACTAGTCTGATATTCACACCATACACTAGCCTGATATTCACATCATACACTAGTCTGATATTCACACCATACACTAGTCTGATATTCACACCATACACTAGTCTGATATTCACACCATACACTAGTCTGATATTCACATCATACACTAGTCTGATATTCACACCATACACTAGCCTGATATTCACATCATACACTAGTCTGATATTCACACCATACACTAGTCTGATATTCACACCATACACTAGTCTGATATTCACATCATACACTAGTCTGATATTCACACCATACACTAGTCTGATATTCACATCATACACTAGTCTGATATTCACATCATACACTAGTCTGATATTCACACCATACACTAGTCTGATATTCACACCATACACTAGTCTGATATTCACACCATACACTAGTCTGATATTCACATCATACACTAGTCTGATATTCACATCATACACTAGTCTGATATTCACACCATACACTAGTCTGATATTCACACCATACACTAGTCTGATATTCACACCATACACTAGTCTGATATTCACATCATACACTAGTCTGATATTCACATCATACACTAGTCTGATATTCACACCATACACTAGTCTGATATTCACACCATACACTAGTCTGATATTCACATCATACACTAGCTTGATATTCACACCATACACTAGTCTGATATTCACACCATACACTAGTCTGATATTCACACCATACACTAGTCTGATATTCACATCATACACTAGCTTGATATTCACATCATACACTAGTCTGATATTCACACCATACACTAGTCTGATATTCACACCATACACTAGTCTGATATTCACACCATACACTAGTCTGATATTCACACCATACACTAGTCTGATATTCACACCATACACTAGTCTGATATTCACACCATACACTAGTCTGATATTCACACCATACACTAGTCTGATATTCACACCATACACTAGTCTGATATTCACACCATACACTAGCTTGATATTCACATCATACACTAGCTTGATATTCACACCATACACTAGTCTGATATTCACACCATACACTAGTCTGATATTCACATCATACACTAGCTTGATATTCACATCATACACTAGTCTGATATTCACATCATACACTAGTCTGATATTCACATCATACACTAGTCTGATATTCACACCATACACTAGTCTGATATTCACATCATACACTAGTCTGATATTCACACCATACACTAGTCTGATATTCACACCATACACTAGTCTGATATTCACACCATACACTAGTCTGATATTCACATCATACACTAGCTTGATATTCACATCATACACTAGTCTGATATTCACACCATACACTAGTCTGATATTCACATCATACACTAGCTTGATATTCACATCATACACTAGTCTGATATTCACACCATACACTAGTCTGATATTCACATCATACACTAGCTTGATATTCACATCATACACTAGTCTGATATTCACACCATACACTAGTCTGATATTCACATCATACACTAGTCTGATATTCACACCATACACTAGTCTGATATTCACATCATACACTAGTCTGATATTCACATCATACACTAGTCTGATATTCACACCATACACTAGTCTGATATTCACACCATACACTAGTCTGATATTCACATCATACACTAGTCTGATATTCACACCATACACTAGTCTGATATTCACACCATACACTAGTCTGATATTCACATCATACACTAGTCTGATATTCACATCATACACTAGTCTGATATTCACATCATACACTAGTCTGATATTCACACCATACACTAGTCTGATATTCACATCATACACTAGCTTGATATTCACATCATACACTAGTCTGATATTCACACCATACACTAGCTTGATATTCACATCATACACTAGTCTGATATTCACACCATACACTAGTCTGATATTCACATCATACACTAGTCTGATATTCACACCATACACTAGTCTGATATTCACACCATACACTAGTCTGATATTCACACCATACACTAGTCTGATATTCACATCATACACTAGTCTGATATTCACACCATACACTAGCTTGATATTCACATCATACACTAGTCTGATATTCACACCATACACTAGTCTGATATTCACACCATACACTAGTCTGATATTCACATCATACACTAGTCTGATATTCACACCATACACTAGTCTGATATTCACATCATACACTAGTCTGATATTCACACCATACACTAGTCTGATATTCACACTAGGGATGTAGGTACTACCGGTACTACCCCCGAACCGCGGTACTATTGCTGTAGAACAGGTTCTATACTAAGATTTAAAAAGACCCGGTACTTTTCCGACCGCTGCTATGACTGATAATGGTCAATATGAGCCTGTCTCTTTAAGAAATGCGCTGGAGTGAGTGACGTCATATCCACATGTCAAGCGGTGAGGAAAAGAGTTTGAGGAAAAAAAGCAGCTGAGCACTGAGCAGACCCGCGCACATTAAAAGCAAACTAGCAAAGTAGGCTATGGCTAAACACAAAGCCTCTCCCAGCCCAGTTAGTAGCAGCAGCTGTGCCCTTTCACAGTTTACATCTAACGTTATGTAGGCTACTTTCACGCATACTTCAGTCAGGGTTATCGACAGTCCATATTATTGCCTCTGCACGTTTCCCGACGCTACAGTGAGAAAATGCGCTCGTTAACTAACGTTAACTAACGTTACAGCGGACTCCGCTGTACTAACGTTACAGTGGACTCCGCTGTACTAACAGCGGACTCCGCAGTAACGTTAGTTAACGAGCGCTCACTGTAGCGTCGGGAAACGTGCAGAGGCAATAATATGGACTGTCGATAACCCTGACTGAAGTATGCGTGAAAGTAGCCTACATAACGTTAGATGTAAACTGTGAGTAATACTGCCTGAATGCCCCACCCATGACAAGAAGTGCTAAACTGGAAGTTGAGATTACTGAGTATAAACAATTTAGAGACATCAGCCCTGCAGAGGATCCCCTGGCATGGTGGAAGCAACACCAGACAGACCTGCCCATCTTAGCTCAGTTTGCTAGACAATATCTCTGTATTCCAGCATCAAGCTGTGCATCTGAACGTGTTTTCAGTACTTCTGGGAATATCTGCAGTCCAACAAGATCTAGACTGACCGAGGAACATGTTGACACCCTCGTTTTCTTGGCTAGGAACCTGAAGAAGACATTGGGATGGGAGGGACTGAGTGAGTAAACTGAGAGTCAGCCAAACAGTGAGTCTGTCTACCACCCATAGGAGAACTAGGGTTTAGACTGAGTAGGCTGGGGGACAGAATGGGAATATGAAGCCATGCTGCTTGTTGAAGAAAAAAAGATTTGAGTTTCTGCTGCTATAGTGTTTTATTATATTATTATTTATTTTATTTATTTTACTTATTCCCATTTCCCACTGTTCAAAAGATTTGTGTTATGTTACTGAGTGTGTACTTATTTGACAAGTAAAAGTTAGACAGAATTTAAATGCCACCAATTATTTATTTATTGTTGTTATTGGTGTTTCTCTGAGTTTTTGCTGCTATAGGCTAGTGTTTTATGGTCATTTTATTTTCACTGGCATTACTTTATTTTACTTACCGGTATTCTCACTGCTCAAAAGGTTTGTTTTGTTCAGCATTTAAATGCCACACCAATTTATTGGTGTAATTGTTCCCAAACTCTTAAAATAAAGCCAAATCTTGACATTGGACAGTTTCACTTTTTTTTTTACAAAAAGTATCGAAAAGTATCGAAAGTATCGAAATACAAATTGGTACCGGCACCGAAACAGAAATTTAGTACCGCTACAACCCTAATTCACACACCATACACTAGTCTGATATTCACACCATACACTAGTCTGATATTCACACCATACACTAGCCTGATATTCACACCATACACTAGTCTGATATTCACACCATACACTAGTCTGATATTCACACCATACACTAGTCTGATATTCACACCATACACTAGTCTGATATTCACACCATACACTAGTCTGATATTCACACCATACACTAGTCTGATATTCACACCATACACTAGTCTGATATTCACACCATACACTAGCCTGATATTCACACCATACACTAGTCTGATATTCACACCATACACTAGTCTGATATTCACACCATACACTAGTCTGATATTCACACCATACACTAGCTTGATATTCACATCATACACTAGTCTGATATTCACACCATACACTAGTCTGATATTCACACCATACACTAGTCTGATATTCACATCATACACTAGCCTGATATTCACACCATACACTAGTCTGATATTCACATCATACACTAGCTTGATATTCACATCATACACTAGTCTGATATTCACACCATACACTAGTCTGATATTCACACCATACACTAGTCTGATATTCACACCATACACTAGTCTGATATTCACACCATACACTAGCCTGATATTCACACCATACACTAGTCTGATATTCACACCATACACTAGTCTGATATTCACACCATACACTAGTCTGATATTCACACCATACACTAGCTTGATATTCACATCATACACTAGTCTGATATTCACACCATACACTAGTCTGATATTCACACCATACACTAGTCTGATATTCACACCATACACTAGTCTGATATTCACACCATACACTAGCCTGATATTCACACCATACACTAGTCTGATATTCACACCATACACTAGTCTGATATTCACACCATACACTAGTCTGATATTCACACCATACACTAGTCTGATATTCACATCATACACTAGTCTGATATTCACACCATACACTAGTCTGATATTCACATCATACACTAGCCTGATATTCACACCATACACTAGTCTGATATTCACATCATACACTAGTCTGATATTCACACCATACACTAGTCTGATATTCACACCATACACTAGTCTGATATTCACACCATACACTAGTCTGATATTCACACCATACACTAGTCTGATATTCACACCATACACTAGTCTGATATTCACACCATACACTAGTCTGATATTCACACCATACACTAGCTTGATATTCAGACCATACACTAGTCTGATATTCACACCATACACTAGTCTGATATTCACACCATACACTAGTCTGATATTCACACCATACACTAGTCTGATATTCACACCATACACTAGTCTGATATTCACACCATACACTAGTCTGATATTCACATCATACACTAGTCTGATATTCACACCATACACTAGCCTGATATTCACACCATACACTAGTCTGATATTCACATCATACACTAGTCTGATATTCACACCATACACTAGTCTGATATTCACACCATACACTAGTCTGATATTCACACCATACACTAGTCTGATATTCACACCATACACTAGCCTGATATTCACATCATACACTAGTCTGATATTCACACCATACACTAGTCTGATATTCACACCATACACTAGTCTGATATTCACACCATACACTAGTCTTGATATTCACACCATACACTAGTCTGATATTCACACCATACACTAGTCTGATATTCACATCATACACTAGTCTGATATTCACACCATACACTAGTCTGATATTCACATCATACACTAGTCTGATATTCACATCATACACTAGTCTGATATTCACACCATACACTAGTCTGATATTCACACCATACACTAGTCTGATATTCACACCATACACTAGTCTGATATTCACATCATACACTAGTCTGATATTCACATCATACACTAGTCTGATATTCACACCATACACTAGTCTGATATTCACATCATACACTAGTCTGATATTCACACCATACACTAGCTTGATATTCACATCATACACTAGTCTGATATTCACATCATACACTAGCTTGATATTCACACCATACACTAGTCTGATATTCACACCATACACTAGTCTGATATTCACACCATACACTAGTCTGATATTCACATCATACACTAGCTTGATATTCACACCATACACTAGTCTGATATTCACACCATACACTAGTCTGATATTCACACCATACACTAGTCTGATATTCACACCATACACTAGTCTGATATTCACATCATACACTAGCTTGATATTCACATCATACACTAGCTTGATATTCAGACCATACACTAGCTTGATATTCACATCATACACTAGCTTGATATTCACATCATACACTAGTCTGATATTCACACCATACACTAGCTTGATATTCACATCATACACTAGTCTGATATTCACACCATACACTAGTCTGATATTCACACCATACACTAGCTTGATATTCACACCATACACTAGTCTGATATTCACACCATACACTAGTCTGATATTCACACCATACACTAGTCTGATATTCACACCATACACTAG
This sequence comes from Poromitra crassiceps, assembly GCF_964638095.1. Taxonomy (NCBI): domain Eukaryota; kingdom Metazoa; phylum Chordata; class Actinopteri; order Beryciformes; family Melamphaidae; genus Poromitra; species Poromitra crassiceps. The sequence goes on along the minus strand of NC_139644.1, from coordinate 40,556,167 downwards.
TCTGATATTCACACCATACACTAGTCTGATATTCACACCATACACTAGTCTGATATTCACACCATACACTAGTCTGATATTCACACCATACACTAGTCTGATATTCACACACCATACACTAGCTTGATATTCACACCATACACTAGTCTGATATTCACACCATACACTAGTCTGATATTCACACCATACACTAGTCTGATATTCACACCATACACTAGTCTGATATTCACACCATACACTAGTCTGATATTCACATCATACACTAGTCTGATATTCACACCATACACTAGCCTGATATTCACATCATACACTAGTCTGATATTCACACCATACACTAGTCTGATATTCACACCATACACTAGTCTTGATATTCACATCATACACTAGTCTGATATTCACACCATACACTAGTCTGATATTCACATCATACACTAGTCTGTTATTCACACCATACACTAGTCTGATATTCACACCATACACTAGTCTGATATTCACACCATACACTAGTCTGATATTCACACCATACACTAGTCTTGATATTCACACCATACACTAGTCTGATATTCACACCATACACTAGTCTGATATTCACACCATACACTAGTCTTGATATTCACATCATACACTAGTCTGTTATTCACACCATACACTAGTCTGATATTCACACCATACACTAGTCTGATATTCACACCATACACTAGTCTGATATTCACACCATACACTAGCTTGATATTCACACCATACACTAGCCTGATATTCACATCATACACTAGTCTGATATTCACACCATACACTAGCCTGATATTCACACCATACACTAGTCTGATATTCACACCATACACTAGTCTGATATTCACACCATACACTAGCTTGATATTCACACCATACACTAGTCTGATATTCACACCATACACTAGTCTGATATTCACACCATACACTAGTCTGATATTCACACCATACACTAGTCTGATATTCACACCATACACTAGTCTGATATTCACACCATACACTAGCTTGATATTCACATCATACACTAGTCTGATATTCACACCATACACTAGTCTTGATATTCACACCATACACTAGTCTGATATTCACACCATACACTAGTCTGATATTCACACCATACACTAGTCTGATATTCACATCATACACTAGCTTGATATTCACACCATACACTAGTCTGATATTCACACCATACACTAGTCTTGATATTCACACCATACACTAGTCTGATATTCACACCATACACTAGTCTGATATTCACACCATACACTAGTCTGATATTCACATCATACACTAGTCTGATATTCACACCATACACTAGTCTGATATTCACACCATACACTAGTCTGATATTCACACCATACACTAGCTTGATATTCACACCATACACTAGTCTGATATTCACACCATACACTAGTCTGATATTCACATCATACACTAGTCTGATATTCACACCATACACTAGTCTGATATTCACACCATACACTAGTCTGATATTCACACCATACACTAGTCTGATATTCACACCATACACTAGCCTGATATTCAGACTGCATCATCAACTCGTCAACTCATTTCCTCTTCTGGTCTGAGATTGCAGTCACTTCAGAACATTTCTATGAGGGGGCGGGGCTTCGGTCTTCCCTAACCAATCACTAGAGGCCAAGGTGTGTACGGCAACCGGCCGGCACGGCCAAGTCCTAATTTTTGTTTGGTCCGTATAGCAGCCTTTGCCTCTGGCGCACCTACTAGTCACAAGCACAAGCTAACGTAGCTAGCTAATGCTAGCCAGCTTCTCCACCGTAGCTAGCTACTAACGTTAAGCAGCCAAAGTCGGCCGACTTTGTACTTTTCGTTTTAACGAACGTCTTATCGTCATCTCGTCTCATACAGCGTTGGGAGGTCGGGATAAGACGTTGGTAGGCTGTGTGTTAAACTGCTATCTGCTTCAGGCAATCTCTGCTTCGGCCACAGCTGTGTCTGTTTCTGTTGTGCATGACTGACGACAGCGTGAGCCAATCAGCGCCTGTGATTGGATTTTCAACCGGAGAAAAAGTGTTTTTCACATGTGGAGTGGGCTTGGCTTCGAAGGTCTGGAGCCAGGCTAACCATTAGGGCTGTGGCGATTCACTTATCTCCCGATTCGATACTATCACGATTCTTGGGTGCCGATTCGATTTATATTGCGATTCTTAAGTATTGCGATTCTACGATTATTGCGATTCGATATTACGATTTATTGCGATTTTTGTTTATTTTTTTCTTTTCTTTTTTCAGTTTGTTTGCTTTTTTACACTAGATTAGAACATGGGAAAAGTTGAATCATACACTTGAGACTGTATATTATATATCATGAGTAGGGCTGGGCGATATAGTTAAAAACAGGGGCGGACTGGGATCATAATTCAGGCCGGGCATTAGATACCAAGCAGGCCAGGCCGATATGGGCCAACGCGCGTGAAATTTGGGCCGTTTGAAGCCAGATTTGGGCCGTTTGAAGTCCAATTTTACAATGAGATGCACCCACTTTAACCCTGAAGTGTAATTATTACTTCAGACTAACTAATAAAGTAATAAAACCACTAGTAAACCAGTAGGCGGCGCCTGGCCTGCTGTTCAGTGAGTGGCCTGACTGCAAGCACCAAAAAAATAAATAAAAAAAAATAATAATAATAATTTGCGATTATCGATTCTGGAATAAAAGATCGATCCAAAAAATCGTGACATTAAAAATCGCGATACTTAGGTGAATCGATTTTTTCCCCCACCCCTACTAACCATACACCAAAACCACGCTGAAGCCACGCAGTTTCATTTCGCGTCCTTGTTAACAGGCGAGACCGTTCACACCAGCCGACCCCGTGCCACACTGAAGCCACACTGAAGCTGCACTGAAGCGATAGCTCAGGCTTTCGTTCTATTTTCCAAGCGTGCAGCGCACTGAACCCGAGCTGCCAGGCATGAAGTCAATGCAAGTTGTGGGAGGGGGGGGGGAAGGCAGCGCCGGGCAAAGGGGCTGAGGAAAAGAGAATGCTTCCTGTGTGAGCGCTTTAGCGTGACACTCTCTGCTTCTGAATAGCGCCCGGTGTGAACCAACGCTTAGGGAACACAGGCCCAGTAGCCACAGTACCATGCTGTAGCTTTTTATTCACACTGTCACAATACACCAAGTGAGTAGGGGAGATCGCCCAATGGATCCGTCTGTCCTCAAAGTGTCTTTGAGCAAGACACTGCCTCCCTACCAGCCCCAGAGGCGCTGCTCTGTATCTGCCCCTGACCCTATGGCCTCCCTATGGACAGGGGGGGCAAGTGAAAAGAGATTTGCCCTACAGGGGGCGATAAAGTGTCACTTTACAGCTCTGTACATCGCTTAGGTTCAAGTCACAACCCTGCTAACCAATGAGCAGGCGAACCATCAAATCAGACGCCACGGCACAAATGCATTTGTCAGTGTAGCAGCCGTTCCAGCCAGCCACTATTACGCTAAGCTGTGGAATCACTCCTAGTGGCCATATCATTCATTCTCTGTGCTGCATCTCTTCCCTGTTCCGCTGCAATGTGAGCGGGCAGGCTGCATATGGCCCCACACTGACCCCATGTGGATGCAAAGAAGTACTGCAAGCTGCAAGAATGAGGAAAGGGAGAGGACAATAAGAGTGAAACACAGCTTTACAGCCAGTTATGTAATCTTAACATCACAACGAGTAGTTTGGTATAATGTTTGCTGCTTCGTTTGTTGAAACACCTTTTTCTCCTCCAACGTGCATCAGTCAGGCTATTTACTTGTTTGAATGACATTAGTTTGAAATTTTTACTTGGAAGTTTCCATTTTGTTTTGGCTGGCCTGACAGCGCTGTGAGAGAAGAACAGACAAGGTAGGGGGAGGAGAGAGCCTGCTGCCATGGAGAAACGCGGGTTGAGTGCGTACATGTTCACTGATATCGATTTATTTAGGTGGGCGTTCTTTTAGGTGGCTAAGTTAGTTTTTTTTTTTTTTTTTTTTTTTTTTTTTTTATACCTTTATTTATACAGGGGGAGTCTCACTGAGAGCAATGCTCTCTTTTTCAGGAGTGCCCTGTTCACATTCACACACATTCATACCTGGAAGCTGCCCAGTACAACCACAGTCTGATCTGTGGCCACTGAGCAGCTCCACTGGAGCGGTTGGGGTTTAAGGGCCTTGCTCAAGGGCACCTCAGTGGTGGTAATGAGGGAGGGGCAAGCGCTGCCATTTCACTTTCCCCACCCAGATTTATCCTGCCGGTCCCGGGGATTGAACCGACGACCTTCCGGTCACAAGCTCGCTTCTCTAACCATTGGGCCACCACTGCCCCAACTAAGTTAGGTTTTAGTAGCTGACCCCCGAAGCTACAGGGAAACAGCTCTGAGCTTGATGCATGGAAAGTGTTGGATCTCCAAACACGGTGCGCGATGGGTCCAGAGTGCTTTACCCAGAACACTGACTGTATGGAAGTACCTCATAGGACCCCACATCAAACAAACCCAACTATCCCTTTAAAGTGATAATACGAAAGATTTTCATGTAAATAAATGTGTGTAAAGTCACTATATATCGCCAACTGAGTTAACACAATGGTGATTGAGCTCATTGATGAAAGCCCTTGCATCTCTTTGTATTGCAACATTTATAAACTTGTGTCTGTGGCGACACTTTCCCCGCCCCCCAAACTAAAAAAACTAAAAGATAACAGCACAGTTCTTGATGTGTTTCCCATCACCCAGCACAGCCCCCGCCAGTTGTTTCTGCGTTATTATGATCCCACTGGAGATTTGGGCAGAACACACCCTGCACCCGCCTACGCAGCAGTCAAGCGCCAGGATTGGCCAGGAGCGAGCCTTTTGTTCCCTTTTGACAGCTCAAATCTACACACACACACACACACACACACACACACACACACACACACACACACACACACACACACACACACACACACACACACACACACACACACACACACACACACACACACACACACACACACACACACACACACACACACACACAGCCCACGTGTCATAGCGATCTGCAGTGGGGTCCGCTGAGCAACTACCTCTTCTTTTGAGATGTGTGCATGGTTGGCATCCAAGCGTTGCATTACCGCCCCCCACTGGCCAACTTGAATGTATTAAGAAGAAGAAAAAACCCTTCACGTCACATATGCGCCACTGTGTGGATCTCATCTGCAATTACTGCTCTTGGCCATTGGTGTTGTCAGAGACAAGAGAACTGAAATCTTCCGTATTATCATGTTCATTTATTTTCTTGCAATTTTTCAGTCTGCTGCTTTCCATGTTGATTTGCTAGCTGACTCATACAGTATGGTCTGGTCTATGGATGATGGACCAGTGATTCACTCATTACTGCAAGTGTGGTGAGACTGGTTTCATGCAAGTCCAGAAGAAGAAGAAGAAGAAGAAGAAGAAGAAGGCGGCGAATGAGAAGAAGGGCTCTACTTGCATTTGCCTTCATTATCTATGATACATCTCCTTTTGGGTGAGGATGAGTGGCCTGGCTGAAGCAGGAGCAGTTGGACAGTATGTAGGCCACTGGATAATCCACTCAGCCATAGTGAAAAGTAGGCAGACTTTCATGGGATTAACAGTGTATGCACACTAGACAAGCCTTTGAAGGTTTGGTTGGATGGGGTAAAGTTAGGTTACTTGTCTCTGGCTGAGGTCTGTGCGCGCGTGTGCGTGTGTGTGTGTGTGTGTGTGTGTGTGTGTGTGTGTGTGTACAGTGTGTGTGTGTGTGTGTGTGTGTGTGTGTGTGTGTGTGAAGTCAACTCATTTTAGCATAAGAGCACATTAGTTTTCTTACATTTGATTTGAATTCTCAATCTGATTAACACTCCTGGTAGACAATTGAAACTGAATGGACAGGCACACAGCAGACATAACTGTAATGTGAACCTCTGCTGCCACCTGTAGGTATGACAAGACACTGAAGGGAAACCAACATTTAACAAGGGGCTGGTGAAATCATTTTTCCTTTGATTTGCTATATCAAAATGGGATGCACTGTAGAGTTTGTGTAAGGAGAGAGGTGAGGGTGGTGTTCACCCCCTTCCCCTTTAAGTGACTTTTCCCAGACAAGAAACTTAATACAGCTGAAACTACATTCATCTTACTCAGAATATGTGACCATGTTTGGAGGTTGGGCTTAACTTCTACATGAACCAAGAAAAGGAAAAGGGAAGAAAAAGTATTTTTTTTCTACACATTTTCTACAACATGAACAAAATGACGTTGCATCGAAATATTTCCAGCAGCTGCAATGGAATTTGATAGCAGAAGATTTTCAGCCAACTAAAACATCAACAGCAAAAAACAGGTTTTCCATCAGACTCGCCTTGCATTTTACAGCGACATTCATTGAATGTCGGTGTAAAATGGCGAGGGATGTAACAATACATCGTGAGACAGTTACAAATCGATACAAATTTGTGAAGATTCAAATTGGTTGGATGGAAAACTAATCGTGATGCTTTTTTCAGTTTTTCATTTACAAAGAAAAGGAAATATGCATTCATTGCAAAGTTTGTGTTATACCCTACCTCAAAAATAAAAAGGGATTATTTAATTTGTTAACACATTCAGTGCCAAGGACGTCTGTGCACGTCCTAAAAAAAAGTAACGTTCAGTGCCAAGGACGTCTGTGGACGTCCTAAAATCATAATTCATATTATTCCATAATTCTGCTGTTTAAGGTCGTACCCAGCCAGTGAGCATGAATCCCTTCAAGGGATCACACGGCGCCACCTTAAACATCGTCACAGGAGCTGCTCCACCCACCTCAGATCCTTTACTTTGTACAGGAGACAGCGGAGAAAGCCGTGGAAACCGATGCATGCTTTCTGCCAGAGCCGTATATATTGCTCCGTCTACAGCGAGAGTGGGCTCGGCTGCATCCGCGCTCACAACTGAGCTCTTATGCTTCTATCTATCTCCACACGATTTCCTAGAAAGCCAGCATCCGAAGCCGAACGGGCCAAGCCTTTTCGTTCAGTCGCGTTTGCCAGCGCGCATCATTTCCTTGATGCCCATCAAGGAAATGATGCGCGCAGCAAAGCTGGGATCTGTCCGGGGCAAAAACGGAGTCGAGAAAGCAAACTCTGTGCGTGTGGGAGGAGCCCGCAGCTCAGAGGTGGAGAGGGGGGGGGGGGGGGGGGGGGGGGGAGAGGGGTGTGTGGCTGCACAGAAACCACACCACACGCCACCACATCAGAAAACACCAGCCAGAGTCAGTGAATGTGCTCGAAATTAGAGTGCAAAAGGTATTCATAAAAGGGGCTATATCTTGGAAAGAAAAAAAAAACGACAGAAAACCCTTGAAAGTGCACTTTTTTGAGAGGCTGTAATTTCATAATGGAACTGTCTAGAAACAAAATTTCTTCTTTGGAAGAAGCAGGAGTGTTCAATCTTTCATTAAAGTCCAGCCCCGTTAATATAGCCATAATAGAAAAAATTCTATAGCTGTTTTCAACTGAATGGAAGTGAATCTGGCACAGGCTCCAGACAATTTTACTGAAGCGCTGTGGCACTGAATGTGTTAAATATGAAAAATACAGTATTTTGTGGGTTTTGTCTATCCACGCTGAGTGAGTTTGGTGAGTGTCAGAGACCCATGCTGCTTCACCGCGGCTTAACGTTAGCTCTTAACGTGACTTCACAATGCAGTTAGCTTGCTACATATAGCATTAGCAATGAAACAGCCGCATCTCATTAACATTAGTTTGTTTTGCTCGTCTTTACTCCTCTCATCCTAGTAATAACATCAGAATGCGACACAAAATGACGTAAACAACGGTTCTGGAAGTTAAACGTTAGCTAGTTGCATTGAACGCTGAACTAATGTTATCAAGACCGCAAGGCTTTGGCGGGTCAGGTTCCCAGCACAAATACTGTTTAAAAACCAAAGTCAAAATTCACACAAAACCACCCAAGTAAAATGCAGGTCTATGGAAAAAATTTGGCAACATGTAGTCTGAGGCGTCTGCTACCTACAAGCCCAATGCAAGCACATGGTTTTTGTTTACAATCATCATGTAAATATTGAGGTAGGAAAATGAAACATAAGTTTTAACCAGGACTTTGATTGATTAAATGAAAAGGACATTTTCTGTGTAAGAGGGCAACGCTGACTCATTTACGGGCCTTTGTAACGGCAATATTGTGGGATCTCTGTGTAAAAATGGCTAATGTAAAATGTTGAAATAAAATGTGCTGCACTTTCAATTTGATGGATGAAATGTAGGCCTACAGTATATGTCAAATGGAAACTGTTCTATAATAGACTGCTATAGCTGCTTAAAAATTTTAAAATAAAAATCGGTGATCAGTGATCAATCGGTGATCGGTCGGACAGATATTTCTCATAGGCGATCGGTGGCAAAAAACGTGATTGGAGCACCCCTAGTGTAGAGTGTCAGATTGAATTTACGAATAGTGTATTAGCTTTATTGCTGATCTATTTCATTTTCTAAAAATGTTATTTCTTCTTTTAATATTGTAGTTGTGCTATCTCATATAAAATAGGCTGCTCTGTATCTGTCGATGTTGCATGTGATTGACTATTTGTTTACAAATCGACTGAACGTTTTAATGCAAATATTTATAGGTGGCCTGTGTTTTACAGCCTAATCCCATATCAGTATATTTACTCTGTCAACACTTGAATCAGTCTAATCCCATATCAGTATATTTACTTTGTCAACACTTGAATCAGTCTAATCCCATTTCAGTATATTTACTCTGTCAACACTTGAATCAGCCTAATCCCATATCAGTATATTTACTCTGTCAACACTTGAATCAGCCTAATCCCATATCAGTATATTTACTCTGTCAACACTTGAATCAGTCTAATCCCATTTCAGTATATTCACTCTGTCAACACTTGAATCAATCTAATCCCATATCAGTATATTTACTCTGTCAACACTTGAATCAGTCTAATCCCATATCAGTAAATTTACTCTGTCAACACTTGAATCAGTCTAATCCCATATCACTATATTTACTCTGTCAACACTTGAATCAGTCTAATCCCATATCAGTAAATTTACTCTGTCAACACTTGAATCAGTCTAATCCCATATCAGTAAATTTACTCTGTCAACACTTGAATCAGTCTAATCCCATATCAGTATATTCACTCTGTCAACACTTGAATCAGCCTAATCCCATATCAGTAAATTTAC
>NC_139644.1:40514437-40541937 GCF_964638095.1 Poromitra crassiceps | reverse complement strand
CACAACATGCTTTTCATCAGCTCTGACACACAACATGCTTCTTATCAGCTCTGTCACACAACATGCTTTTCATCAGCTCTGACACACAACATGCTTTTCATCAGCTCTGTCACACAACATGCTTCTTATCAGCTCTGTCACACAACATGCTTTTCATCAGCTCTGACACACAACATGCTTTTCATCAGCTCTGACACACAACATGCTTTTCATCAGCTCTGTCACACAACATGCTTTTCATCAGCTCTGACACACAACATGCTTTTCATCAGCTCTGACACACAACATGCTTTTTATCAGCTCTGTCACACAACATGCTTCTTATCAGCTCTGACACACAACATGCTTTTCATCAGCTCTGTCACACAACATGCTTTTTATCAGCTCTGACACACAACATGCTTCTTATCAGCTCTGACACACAACATGCTTTTCATCAGCTCTGACACACAACATGCTTTTCATCAGCTCTGACACACAACATGCTTCTCATCAGCTCTGACACACAACATGCTTTTCATCAGCTCTGACACACAACATGCTTCTCATCAGCTCTGACACACAACATGCTTTTCATCAGCTCTGACACACAACATGCTTTTCATCAGCTCTGACACACAACATGCTTCTCATCAGCTCTGACACACAACATGCTTCTTATCAGCTCTGACACACAACATGCTTCTCATCAGCTCTGACACACAACATGCTTCTCATCAGCTCTGACACACAACATGCTTCTCATCAGCTCTGACACACAACATGCTTTTTATCAGCTCTGCCACACAACATGCTTCTTATCAGCTCTGACACACAACATGCTTCTCATCAGCTCTGACACACAACATGCTTCTTATCAGCTCTGACACACAACATGCTTCTTATCAGCTCTGACACACAACATGCTTCTTATCAGCTCTGACACACAACATGCTTTTCATCAGCTCTGACACACAACATGCTTCTCATCAGCTCTGACACACAACATGCTTTTCATCAGCTCTGCCACACAACATGCTCTTCATCAGCTCTGACACACAACATGCTTCTTATCAGCTCTGACACACAACATGCTTCTCATCAGCTCTGCCACACAACATGCTTCTCATCAGCTCTGACACACAACATGCTTCTCATCAGCTCTGACACACAACATGCTTCTCATCAGCTCTGACACACAACATGCTTCTTATCAGCTCTGACACACAACATGCTTCTTATCAGCTCTGACACACAACATGCTTCTCATCAGCTCTGACACACAACATGCTTCTCATCAGCTCTGACACACAACATGCTTCTCATCAGCTCTGACACACAACATGCTTCTCATCAGCTCTGACACACAACATGCTTCTCATCAGCTCTGACACACAACATGCTTCTCATCAGCTCTGACACACAACATGCTTCTCATCAGCTCTGACACACAACATGCTTCTCATCAGCTCTGACACACAACATGCTTTTTATCAGCTCTGCTTCTCAGTGTTCCATTGCTTCCTTGTCACTGTGCCCCCTCTCACTCTTTACTCCCTTTTGTTTTGGACTGACACTCGCCTATCCGCTAGCCTGTCAGCCATGATGCTTTGTGACAGGCAGGCTCACAACAGACAGCAGAGAGGGCCCAGTTTCTCTCTCTCTCTCTCTCTCTCTCTCTCTCTCTCTCTCTCTCTCTCTCTCTCTCTCTCTCTCTCTCTCTCTCTCTCTCAAAACAAAATATATCCACCTTATTTTTGAATGCCCCACTGTAAAAAATAATTGTGCGTACAAGGTCCGGTTTAACGTGACTTATTGTTGCAGCTTGCCATTTCCTAAATGGTATTCTACTTGATTTGAAAAGATGGCCGCCTACACTCAGTCCCTTGTACCCTGGCTAGGGATGGGTACCGAACTCGGTACTTTTACAGGCACCGACCGAAATACGTCGGTACTGCCCCGTACCAGTTCACATATAAACGAACGGTACCAAATTTCGGTACTTGAACGCAACTGAGTAATAGAAAGAGAGTGGGTAAAATAGAAATTCCGACGGAACCTTAAGGCAACACGGGAGAGCGCGTTACGTCAATACGTCACTCTACCTGAAGATCCTGAAAGCAAAACAGATCCAGCCGAAAGCTGTGGCTACACTTTACCAGATAGACTCAGACAACACTGGTTGCAACATTTGTGATGTGAATTGCAAAGCTGACTAGGGAAACACCTCAAACTTGAGGAAGCATGGTCAAACACAAGATGTATTTAGCTAAATGCTGAAGACGGTAACGTGTTAGATAACCTGAGTGAATGAAGCAGACACCGCACGGCAGCTAACGTTAGCCACCTCCTCAGCTCGTCAGCTGTAACGTTAGCTGAAGTCTTGCAGGAGGATGATGACGGAACTTGAGAGAGGCATCGACTTCTACAACATCAGGTAACGTTATTTAATTTGCTAGCGTTAGCTGGATAAGTTGTTTCACTGCCGTTGTGGTTGTTAGATAACAGGGCTTTTCACTGTCTTCTTGGCTGAGTTAGCTTTATAGCTTAGCGTTGTTAACGTTCTATAATAATTATCATCAGCTCGTATCACCGACCGTGAGACGTGTTATTTAACGTTGCACTCTTGCTTTCATTGCTAGGTAACCATGTGCCAGTGACAGCCGCACAGGAGGACACGATTCACCCTCTTCTCAGCGGTGGATATGGTTCAGGTAAATTATTATTTTGCATAATGACGAGTGATAATGGGTGTGTTATTCATAGTGTAGCCTAAGCTATGTTACTAACAATCAATTGTCATTTCTATTAAGATGTGCATAGCACTGACACTTCTTTCTATTGATAACACAAATAATGCTTGATGAATCACGATGCCTTTTTTTATTTTCAGATACCACTCAATAAACAGAAGAAACTTTCAGCACTTGGGGAGCTCTTTGAAGATGAAGACCAGGCCCTGCTGGAAGCTGTGTTGGACATCAAGTACTATTTCCCCAACCCCACTAAACTAACCTTGCTGCTACAACTCTTGGTTTGGGAGGGGAGAGGTAGGGAGGTATTGTAGGGAGGAGTTTTATTTTGTCTGGTGCTAAATAAATAATGTGCTAAATAAAGAACAATGTTGAAATTGAGAAGTTTGGACTTTTTTTTTTTTTTACAACTGTAATTTTTTTGTTAATAGAGTGTGTAAAGTACCGAAAATGGTACCGTTTTGGGTACCGTACCGAATTCCAGGTACCGGTACCGTACCGGTATCGGTTCAAATGTGAACGGTACCCATCCCTAACCCTGGCTGAATTGAACATAATTTGGCCAATAAGTATGTAACATACAAAATAAAACAACCCGTAATATCTTAATTTTATGTACAGTAGAATGCAGAGGACATGTAACTGTTTAGTTAAACTTGCATTCCAGGAATATTGTGCTCTAAAGATGACGTTAGTGGCTCGAGACGGTTTCGTCCTGAAACCCACATAGGTTGCGCCAGGCGTAACCTATGTGGGATTCGAAATAACGCATCCGAGATAGAAAACGTTATGAATATAGCCACGTTATAAACAACAAACTAACGCTGGTGATCCGTATGGAAACAGTGTTACTCGAAATGGTTAAAAGTTATATCAATTTGGTCATGTAATGCCATGTAATGTAACATAACTAACTAGCGGCTAATATTAGCCACAGCAGGCGATTACCCATGAATGCACTGCGCTCTTAAAGGGATATTTATTGACGAGATGTTTGCCAAGCTGGACCTGATTAGTGATTTGCTCCGTTCGCCCAGACGGGTGTCAAGCTGTCAGCAACAAGGCTGGGAGGATCACACCGGAAGAAGTACCCATCAGGCAGATCAGGCAAAAATGGCCGCCAAAAATAAGGTGGATAGATTTTTGAATTAATGCTTTCTGACTGACATTTTTACAGCAGCATTAGAGCCCACTGAAGTCCATTTGTTTTCTAACTTTAGAAATAAGCAGCAATCTTGTATCTCAAAAATGGCAGCTTTTCTTCCGGCTGACTGAGATTATCACCATATTTTTCAACGCAATAGCAGATCATGTTATCCTTTAATTAAAGTTAAAACATGAAATTCCGCAAAATTGGGTGACAAGGTTTTAACACAATATCATAAAACATTTGTGTCTCAAATGAGTGACTGTCGGATGCTTTGCTTGCACTTTATGATGGCTGACAAGAGCAAAAGTTGTACTTTGGTTCACTATGTGATGAATACTATGAGCTTCTATTTCTCCCACTGTGAATGTAAGTGTCTGTGTGTATGTGTGTGTGTGTGTGTGTGTGTGTGTGTGTGTGTGTGTGTGTGTGTGTGTGTGTGTGTGTGAGAGAGAGAGAGAGAGAGAGAGGCTATTTATAGCATCCCTTGTTAATTGGGAAAGGCATGCGTTCATTCTTGGAAAAGGAGGCCTAATGGCGTTACGGGAGCAGTGAAAGATGAAGGAGCATGATAGAAAGAGAAAGAGAGAGAGAGAGATGGAGAGAGATGGAGAGAGAGATGGAGAGAGATGGAGAGAGAGATGGAGAGAGAGTGAGTGAGAGACAGAGACAGAGAGAGATAGAGAGAGAAAGAGAGAGAGATGGAGAGAGAGTGAGAGAGGGAGAGAGAGAGACAGAGACAGAGAGAGAGACGGAGAGAGTGAGAGAGGGAGAGGCAGAGAGGGCCGGGGGCGGTAATTTCATCTTCACACCATGTATCTAATTCCTCTCCTCCTTCCCTCCACATGTGGGTTGGTCTGGTTGTTTGTTTCAATGCATGTTTAGTGTTTGTTTGTTTCTATCTATCTGATCACACCACGACATTAAGTAACACGCATGCACAACTTTTGCTCACTTTTCCATCAGATCTTTGACACCACATTTGTAGTTCTGATTTGATTTGATTTGATTTATGGATATAGAAGACAACAAAATCCAAGGGATGACATGTACCTGTAAAAGTGTGAACACTTATTATTTCCAACATGGTCCCTGGTCTTATAAAAACAGGGAATACAGTAACACATAACATCATATAAACTAGAACGACCGCACCGCGGATATATGCCTCCGCCAACAAGTGAGCAGTCGACATCCATGTCTGTCCAGACTTTGACGTTTGAGCTAAATGTGAAGAAATTCCGTCAAGGCGTTCCTGAGATATCACGTTAACGAACTTGGGAATGCCGTTGGTGAGGTCACACTGACTTTGAACTTTGATCTTTGACCACCAAAATCTAATCAGTTCATCCCTGAGGTCCAAGTTGACGTTTGAGGCAAATTTGATGAAATTGCGTCAAGGCGTTCCTCAGATACCGCGTTAACGAACATCGGACGGACGGACAGACATACAGATGGACAACCAGAATCCATGATGCCTCCGGCCTGGCTATCGCCGGCGGAGGCATAAAAAAGAGAAGTGAATACTTTTTATAACGGATAATGAAAATCATTGAATTCAAGAATGAATCATCAATGCATCATTTCATTCCATTTCAATTCACCCAATTCCCTCTGTGGTATATTGATCACAACCAAATCAATGGCTGTGAACGAGAACATTTGTTATCAGTTGTTCCATCAATATGTGTCTTTTGAGACGTGTTTGAGGTCATTAGGTCATGAGGTCATGAGGTCAAACACTTCAGGTTTTTGGTCCTGAGGAAAATGGATTGCTCATAAAAACATCGATGTATCGACAGCAGCAGCTATAAGTATCTCCAAGGCCCTTGATTGTGTGTGTGTGTGTGTGTGTGTGTGTGTTCATTCCAATATTTGACTAATATGAGAGCCTATTTGTATAAGTGCTTTGATGTTAGAATGGTTTGACACTGTGCGTGTGTGTGTGTGTGCGTGTGTGTGTGCATGTGTGTGTGTGTGTGTGTGTGTGTGTGTGTGTGTGTGTGTGCGTGCTGTGTGATGTACTGGGGAGGTGGGGGGGCTAGGGGGGAGGGGGAGGCGTGGCAGAGGAGGACTCTAATCAGATTTCAGAGGTGTGCGAGTTGCCGCGGGTTACAGCGAGGCCACAGCCAATCGGCACGCGGCGTCTCCCCGGGATAACGAGACGAGCCGTGACACACGGGAACGACAGAGAGAGAGAGAGAGAGAGAGAGAGAGAGAGAGCAGAAGAAAATGAGGGTAAGAAAGAAAAAGGAAGTGTGGCAGAAACGAGGGGGCGAGACTCGAGAGAATCAGAGAAAGAGAAAGAAACAAATACAGATCCTCTGTTCAAAAGTGTATCCGCCATTTTGTACAAATGTCCGCATTTTCAACGATTAATTTCACTCGATAGTCCACTATAAGATACCCACCATGCACTACAAATTGTAGTGAACAGTGGACCGTACAGTCTCTCCTGTATGTATAATGGAATGTGATGGTGTCTCTTGAAGAAGGAGCAGTTAGCTAACATGTTAGCTAATAGTTACTTTATCCACCAATACAGGAGGTGATGTGAAAGCTTATGCTAACATTAGTCATTAGCTCACAAGCTTGTTTACCAAAGCAGAGCAGCTTCCTGTCACCAGCAGACCTCACTAAAGTCACTAAAGTCACTCAAGTTGACAAAACCACACTAGAACCTCAATGCTTTATTTGTCATTTCATGTTTAAAGGAACAGGGCAGAATTTTGGGGGAGATTCACCTACTGTCCATCTTCCCGATAGCAAGACGAGAAGATAGACGCCCTTCTCTTCTGTGTGTAGGAGAGAAATAGCGACCCGCCCCTCCCCGCTAGTTAGATTAGCACAATGAATAGTAGTCAATGGTACTAGCTAGCCTACCCCCGTTAACACAAGCAGAAACGTAAAACAGAAGAAAAAAAAGGGGGGGGGGGGATGGGGGACTTTTCCATACTGCTCATCCAGCCGATCTACTATGAATCACCTCATTCAATGGAAAGGAATTGCTTCAAAATGTCCCCATTCGATGGGGTGGAGTTGTACAATCTCTACAACCCAGTTTCTCTGGGTTGTAGAGATTACTTGCAAAACCCCATTCAATGGATAAACCTGGGGTCTCCGAGGCCTGGGTGGGCCGCAGGACCCTGTGGAGGTCCTGGGGTCACTTCGGGGGGTCTGCGGGCCGAACGGAAGGTCTGGGGGCCGAACGGAGGGTTCGAGACCCTCGGGGGTCGTCTCTGGAGACCCCTCCAAGCCTCTCCCATGCCCCATGCCTAATCCTAACCCAGATCCTAACCTCTCCCACCCCCATGCCTAAACCTAACCTCTCCCACCCCCATGCCTAAACCTAACCTCTCCCACCCCCATGCCTAAACCTAACCTCTCCCACCCCCATGCCTAAACCTAACCTCTCCCACCCCCCATGCCTAAACCTAACCTCTCCCACCCCTAACCCTGAACCTAACCTCTCCCACCCCCCATGCCTAACCCTAACCCTAACCCACCCCCCATGCCTAAACCTAACCTCTCCCACCCCCATGCCTAAACCTAACCTCTCCCACCCCCATGCCTAAACCTAACCTCTCCCACCCCTAACCCTAACCCACCCCCCATGCCTAAACCTAACCTCTCCCACCCCTAACCCTAAACCTAACCTCTCCCACCCCCCATGCCTAAACCTAACCTCTCCCACCCCCATGCCTAAACCTAACCTCTCCCACCCCTAACCTCTCCCATCCCCCATGCCTAAACCTAAGGACACAGGGGTCCAAGCAGACCCTCCCCATGCCTGCAGAGGTGGGCAGGGTGGTTGAGAGAAGAGCCAATGGAGAATCCTATCCATTAAATGAGGTTTTGCAAGTAATCTGTACAACCCCTGAATCCTACCCATTAAATGGGGTTTTGCAAGTAATCTCTACAACCCCAGGGAAACTGGGTTGTAGAGATTGTACAACTCCTCTCCATTCGATGGGGGCATTTGAATGCAATTCCTTTCCATTGAATGAGGTGATTCATAGTAGTGAGGTGATTCATAGTAGATTGGGTGCAGCCCAGCCAGCAAAAGACGTCATTTAGCTAAAATCTTCACTGTAGCCAGGTGCTGCAAGAAGGCAGCAGGTGCATTTCAGCTAAAAACAAGTTGTAAATGATGCCTTTTCAAGTCAACTTGGCATATCAGGGCTTGTGGAGACTTGGATTATGCCAGATGCTACAACCCAGAGAAACTGGGTTGTAGAGATTGTACAACTCCACCCCATCGAATGGGGACATTTTGAAGCAATTCCTTTCGATTGAATGAGGTGATTCATAGTAGATCGGCTGTTTCAAGTCAACTTGGCATCTCGGGGGCGGGGCTTGTGCCAATCTCCCAAAACGTTGCCGTGTTCCTTTAAAACGCGTCAAACTCAATACGACCCGAGTCCATTTCCACCTGCTGTCATGATGCTTGAGCCACTTACACACTAACATGCAGTGGAATCCGTATTATAACCCGCTCCTAGCCGGTTGGCCTGCATGTTAAACAACAATTAGCCGGCCTACGCGCACTCCCGCGAGTCCGTATCATATTCATCTCGGTCCCCTGTATAGGATCCGCATTATAGGAAAAGCGGCTGCGGTTAAACACTGGCAGCTCATAATCCCATCTGAGTGGGCGGGTGGCGGCACTTCACGTTCACGTAGTTTATTAATTAATGAATCGTTCGGGCAATCGCTTATATCAACGAATTAAACGAGCAAACGCACGGTTTCCTCAAGTGCTGCAAATGGCTTGAATTGTTTCGAGCCGAGGGATCCCAACGCGCTTCAGCTATGCAGGCAGGCAGGTCCGGTGCATCACAGAGGAGGGACGCTTACTGCTGCGCTGCTGTGAGACATAGGCCTAGCCTAACTTTTGTGGGGAGAAATACATTGAAAACTAGTCAGATATGACTTGAATGCCACTTGTAAAATAAATCACCCACAGTGATTGACGACGGTCCGACCACTATTTTGACTGGGCGGCTTTATGTAACAAAGGCGGAAGCGCTCATTTTTGGCACATTGCCACCGTCTGAATGGACCCTCAGTTAAAACGGCATGTTTTTGAATGGAGTTTGGTTACAACGCTGTTTCAACTTAGCACAGCGCCGATGACGACTCACACGACAACTAATTGGCCTTGTAGGGAATAATGTGCATGCTCCCGCACCCCCTCCCCCCGCCCACTGGCAGAGAGAATACTGACCTTTTCCAGCTGTTTCTAAACAAAGACCCCTCATGTTTAAAAAGGTAAAACCGGAAAATATCCTGCTCTGGCTAGCCAGACATGATCCAGACTTCATGTTTAACACATTGACTGCCAGCCGTTTTTTTCTTGCTGTAGGTAGCTTCTGCCAAGCCGTTTTTTGAGGATTGTGGCTCATTTTACAAGAGCCGAGGATTCTTTTCTGCTTGGAGTTTGTGAACATACAATATCTCAAAAGTACTAATAGAATGTGTACTTTCTCTGTCTAAAAGAGTTAGTTTGTAGAGTTAGTAGTTATGTAAGCATTAGCAGTTGAATACAGCATGGTTTTAGCGTCAGAAAAAATATTCAGAGATAAACGGCTTTTTGTGAAATTCGATAGAACAGTCACTTTAACCATTCATTTTTGGCTCTCTCTCTCTCTCTCTCCCTCCCCCTCTCGCTCTCTCTCTCTCTCTCTCCCTTCCTCTCGCTCTCCCTCCCTCTCTCTCTCTCTCTCTCTCTCTCTCCCTCCCTCTCGCTCTCCCTCCCTCTCTCTCTCTCTCCCTCCCTCTCGGGAGGGAGACGCACTAGGTTTAATCCTAGTGAGAGGGGGAGAGGGAGAGAGAGAGAGAGAGAGAGAGAGGGAGGGAGGGAGAGAGAGAGAGAGAGAGAGAGAGAGAGAGAGAGAGAGAGAGAGGGAGAGAGCGAGAGGGAGAGTTGCTTCAACTCCTCCCTCCGTGGGCGTTCTTCTTGGCTGCAGCGGCCGTCACAAGCTTGTCACCAGTCTGACAGTGCTTTGCTGCTGTCCTGTGCCTGTCTGCACGGCCGCTGTTTGAGGAAGTCTGGATGGACTCGCTCGCTTCTTGGAGTTTTGGTTGAGAGAAGCTTTTGCGATTCTGGTCATATTTATGCTGCGTGTTTCAAAGTGTGTTCCACCTGTAATATATTATGTAAATTTGCAATCCCGCATCGCCAGCAATCAGCGCGAAAACGAACGCGTTTTCCCCCATCCATTTTCATGAGAATGGCTGGGGTGAGAATGGCGTGACAAGTTAAAAAAATGCTTGCCTTCCTCTAGTCAGGAGAGCACTGTTGCCACTTAGTGGGTCGGTGGAATGGGTTGTAAACGTTCGGTGGCTCCAATAATTATATAAGAGATGTAAAAGGGTTAGATGCACATCCCACGGTCAAAAAAAAAAAATCATTTTTTTGACGACTCAACTCGTCGTTGGCAGTGAACAGCTGGATTGTGTTTGACGACTCAACTCGTTCTTGGCAATTAACGTGTTAAAAGCCACTTTGGTTTGTTTACGTGATGCTGGGCGACGTGTCCCAGGGGCGTCACACCAATATCGCAAAAAAAATTAATAATTATGCAATGATTTAATGTAGTGTGCGAAATGTCATTCAGCCGTTGCCCATATAGTTCACTGATAAACTAAACACTACATGGGGATAATAGTGAGTGAGGGAATGAACGAGTGAAGCATTCCGAACACAGCGGGAGACACAGAAACAGAAAATCGGCAAGAAACATTAAGAAAAGCAAGATTCAATTAAATCTCTTCACTGCAGATATACTATATTCTCACATAAACACACTTCTCACTGTCTATTCTCCATATCCATTTGTATACGCCCACCTGCCAGCTCATTTCATATGCTGCACTGCCTGCTGCAGAGATGTGCAACACAAGATCCTTTTCATAAACACACACACACACACACACACACACACACACACACACACACACACACACACACACACACACACACACACACACACACACACACACACACACACACACACACACACACACAGGTCTATACCATTAGCGGATAGCAGACCTGGAATGTAGGTTTCATTAAAGGGATCTCATCCCTAGACCTCTCCCACCGGGAAGCCACTCTATTAACCCAGATCTATAATTGACTTCTTCTTTTAAACATACATAGAGGAGAGAGGGGGGGGAGAGAGAGATAGAGAGAGAGAGGGGGAGGGGGAGAGAGAGAGACAGAGAGAGAGAGAGACAGAGAGAGAGAGGGGGGGAGAGATAGAGAGAGAGACAGAGAGAGAGGGGGAGGGAGAGAGAGAGACAGAGAGAGACAGAGGGGGGGGATAGAGAGACAGAGGGGGAGGGAGAGAGAGAGAGACACAGAGAGAGAGGGGGAGAGAGAGATAGAGAGACAGAGAGAGAGGGGGGAGAGATAGAGAGACAGAGAGAGAGAGGGAGAGAGAGAGGCAGAGAGAGAGAGAGAGAGAAAGGGGGAGAGAGATAGAGAGAGACAGAGAGAGAGGGGGAGAGAGATAGAGAGGGACATAGAGAGAGACAGAGAGAGAGAGAGAGAGAGACATAGAGACAGAGAGAGAGAGAGAGAGGCAGAGAGGATGGGAGATATGAAGAAAATGAGTGTGACAGGGTTGAGATATGAATATGCTTGTGACTGATGATATAAAAAAGCTGTATCTATGTATTTCTCTCACTCTCACCTCTATACAGACATGTGTTTTGAGCTGTATCTATGTATTTCTCTCACTCTCACCTCTATACAGACGTGTGTTTTGAGATGTATCTATGTATTTCTCTCACTCTCACCTCTATACAGACGTGTGTTTTGAGCTGTATCTATGTATTTCTCTCACTCTCACCTCTATACAGACATGTGTTTTGAGCTGTATCTATGTATTTCTCTCACTCTCACCTCTATACAGACGTGTGTTTTGAGCTGTATCTATGTATTTCTCTCACTCTCACCTCTATACAGACATGTGTTTTGAGCTGTATCTATGTATTTCTCTCACTCTCACCTCTATACAGACGTGTGTTTTGAGCTGTATCTATGTATTTCTCTCACTCTCACCTCTATACAGACGTGTGTTTTGAGATGTATCTATGTATTTCTCTCACTCTCACCTCTATACAGACATGTGTTTTGAGCTGTATCTATGTATTTCTCTCACTCTCACCTCTATACAGACATGTGTTTTGAGCTGTATCTATGTATTTCTCTCACTCTCACCTCTATACAGACATGTGTTTTGAGCTGTATCTATGTATTTCTCTCACTCTCACCTCTATACAGACGTGTGTTTTGAGCTGTATCTATGTATTTCTCTCACTCTCACCTCTATACAGACGTGTGTTTTGAGCTGTATCTATGTATTTCTCTCACTCTCACCTCTATACAGACATGTGTTTTGAGCTGTATCTATGTATTTCTCTCACTCTCACCTCTATACAGACGTGTGTTTTGAGCTGTATCTATGTATTTCTCTCACTGTCACCTCTATACAGACGTGTGTTTTGAGCTGTATCTATGTATTTCTCTCACTGTCACCTCTATACAGACATGTGTTTTGAGCTGTATCTATGTATTTCTCTCACTCTCACCTCTATACAGACGTGTGTTTTGAGCTGTATCTATGTATTTCTCTCACTCTCACCTCTATACAGACGTGTGTTTTGAGCTGTATCTATGTATTTCTCTCACTGTCACCTCTATACAGACGTGTGTTTTGAGCTGTATCTATGTATTTCTCTCACTGTCACCTCTATACAGACATGTGTTTTGAGCTGTATCTATGTATTTCTCTCACTGTCACCTCTATACAGACGTGTGTTTTTGAGCTGTATCTATGTATTTCTCTCACTCTCACCTCTATACAGACATGTGTTTTGAGCTGTATCTATGTATTTCTCTCACTGTCACCTCTATACAGACGTGTGTTTTGAGCTGTATCTATGTATTTCTCTCACTGTCACCTCTATACAGACATGTGTTTTGAGCTGTATCTATGTATTTCTCTCACTCTCACCTCTATACAGACGTGTGTTTTGAGCTGTATCTATGTATTTCTCTCACTCTCACCTCTATACAGACGTGTGTTTTGAGCTGTATCTATGTATTTCTCTCACTCTCACCTCTATACAGACGTGTGTTTTGAGCTGTATCTATGTATTTCTCTCACTCTCACCTCTATACAGACGTGTGTTTTGAGCTGTATCTATGTATTTCTCTCACTCTCACCTCTATACAGACATGTGTTTTGAGCTGTATCTATGTATTTTCTCTCACTTCTATACAGACGTGTGTTTTGAGCTGTATCTATGTATTTCTCTCACTTCTATACAGACGTGTGTTTTGAGATGTATCTATGTATTTCTCTCACTTCTATACAGACGTGTGTTTTGAGCTGTATCTATGTATTTCTCTCACTTCTATACAGACGTGTGTTTTGAGCTGTATCTATGTATTTCTCTCACTTCTATACAGACGTGTGTTTTGAGCTGTATCTATGTATTTCTCTCACTTCTATACAGACGTGTGTTTTGAGCTGTATCTATGTATTTCTCTCACTTCTATACAGACGTGTGTTTTGAGCTGTATCTATGTATTTCTCTCACTTCTATACAGACGTGTGTTTTGAGATGTATCTATGTATTTCTCTCACTTCTATACAGACGTGTGTTTTGAGCTGTATCTATGTATTTCTCTCACTCTCACCTCTATACAGACGTGTGTTTTGAGCTGTATCTATGTATTTCTCTCACTCTCACCTCTATACAGACGTGTGTTTTGAGCTGTATCTATGTATTTCTCTCACTCTCACCTCTATACAGACATGTGTTTTGAGCTGTATCTATGTATTTCTCTCACTCTCACCTCTATACAGACATGTGTTTTGAGCTGTATCTATGTATTTCTCTCACTCTCACCTCTATACAGACGTGTGTTTTGAGATGTATCTATGTATTTCTCTCACTCTCACCTCTATACAGACATGTGTTTTGAGCTGTATCTATGTATTTCTCTCACTCTCACCTCTATACAGACATGTGTTTTGAGCTGTATCTATGTATTTCTCTCACTCTCACCTCTATACAGACGTGTGTTTTGAGATGTATCTATGTATTTCTCTCACTCTCACCTCTATACAGACATGTGTTTTGAGCTGTATCTATGTATTTCTCTCACTCTCACCTCTATACAGACGTGTGTTTTGAGCTGTATCTATGTATTTCTCTCACTCTCACCTCTATACAGACGTGTGTTTTGAGCTGTATCTATGTATTTCTCTCACTCTCACCTCTATACAGACATGTGTTTTGAGCTGTATCTATGTATTTCTCTCACTCTCACCTCTATACAGACATGTGTTTTGAGCTGTATCTATGTATTTCTATCACTCTCACCTCTATACAGACGTGTGTTTTGAGCTGTATCTATGTATTTCTCTCACTCTCACCTCTATACAGACGTGTGTTTTGAGCTGTATCTATGTATTTCTCTCACTCTCACCTCTATACAGACATGTGTTTTGAGCTGTATCTATGTATTTCTCTCACTCTCACCTCTATACAGACGTGTGTTTTGAGCTGTATCTATGTATTTCTCTCACTCTCACCTCTATACAGACATGTGTTTTGAGCTGTATCTATGTATTTCTCTCACTCTCACCTCTATACAGACGTGTGTTTTGAGCTGTATCTATGTATTTCTCTCACTCTCACCTCTATACAGACGTGTGTTTTGAGATGTATCTATGTATTTCTCTCACTCTCACCTCTATACAGACATGTGTTTTGAGCTGTATCTATGTATTTCTCTCACTCTCACCTCTATACAGACATGTGTTTTGAGCTGTATCTATGTATTTCTCTCACTCTCACCTCTATACAGACATGTGTTTTGAGCTGTATCTATGTATTTCTCTCACTCTCACCTCTATACAGACGTGTGTTTTGAGCTGTATCTATGTATTTCTCTCACTCTCACCTCTATACAGACGTGTGTTTTGAGCTGTATCTATGTATTTCTCTCACTCTCACCTCTATACAGACATGTGTTTTGAGCTGTATCTATGTATTTCTCTCACTCTCACCTCTATACAGACGTGTGTTTTGAGCTGTATCTATGTATTTCTCTCACTGTCACCTCTATACAGACGTGTGTTTTGAGCTGTATCTATGTATTTCTCTCACTGTCACCTCTATACAGACATGTGTTTTGAGCTGTATCTATGTATTTCTCTCACTCTCACCTCTATACAGACGTGTGTTTTGAGCTGTATCTATGTATTTCTCTCACTCTCACCTCTATACAGACGTGTGTTTTGAGCTGTATCTATGTATTTCTCTCACTGTCACCTCTATACAGACGTGTGTTTTGAGCTGTATCTATGTATTTCTCTCACTGTCACCTCTATACAGACATGTGTTTTGAGCTGTATCTATGTATTTCTCTCACTGTCACCTCTATACAGACGTGTGTTTTGAGCTGTATCTATGTATTTCTCTCACTCTCACCTCTATACAGACATGTGTTTTGAGCTGTATCTATGTATTTCTCTCACTGTCACCTCTATACAGACGTGTGTTTTGAGCTGTATCTATGTATTTCTCTCACTGTCACCTCTATACAGACATGTGTTTTGAGCTGTATCTATGTATTTCTCTCACTCTCACCTCTATACAGACGTGTGTTTTGAGCTGTATCTATGTATTTCTCTCACTCTCACCTCTATACAGACGTGTGTTTTGAGCTGTATCTATGTATTTCTCTCACTCTCACCTCTATACAGACGTGTGTTTTGAGCTGTATCTATGTATTTCTCTCACTCTCACCTCTATACAGACGTGTGTTTTGAGCTGTATCTATGTATTTCTCTCACTCTCACCTCTATACAGACATGTGTTTTGAGCTGTATCTATGTATTTCTCTCACTTCTATACAGACGTGTGTTTTGAGCTGTATCTATGTATTTCTCTCACTTCTATACAGACGTGTGTTTTGAGATGTATCTATGTATTTCTCTCACTTCTATACAGACGTGTGTTTTGAGCTGTATCTATGTATTTCTCTCACTTCTATACAGACGTGTGTTTTGAGCTGTATCTATGTATTTCTCTCACTTCTATACAGACGTGTGTTTTGAGCTGTATCTATGTATTTCTCTCACTTCTATACAGACGTGTGTTTTGAGCTGTATCTATGTATTTCTCTCACTTCTATACAGACGTGTGTTTTGAGCTGTATCTATGTATTTCTCTCACTTCTATACAGACGTGTGTTTTGAGATGTATCTATGTATTTCTCTCACTTCTATACAGACGTGTGTTTTGAGCTGTATCTATGTATTTCTCTCACTCTCACCTCTATACAGACGTGTGTTTTGAGCTGTATCTATGTATTTCTCTCACTCTCACCTCTATACAGACGTGTGTTTTGAGCTGTATCTATGTATTTCTCTCACTCTCACCTCTATACAGGACATGTGTTTTGAGCTGTATCTATGTATTTCTCTCACTCTCACCTCTATACAGACATGTGTTTTGAGCTGTATCTATGTATTTCTCTCACTCTCACCTCTATACAGACGTGTGTTTTGAGATGTATCTATGTATTTCTCTCACTCTCACCTCTATACAGACATGTGTTTTGAGCTGTATCTATGTATTTCTCTCACTCTCACCTCTATACAGACATGTGTTTTGAGCTGTATCTATGTATTTCTCTCACTCTCACCTCTATACAGACGTGTGTTTTGAGCTGTATCTATGTATTTCTCTCACTCTCACCTCTATACAGACATGTGTTTTGAGCTGTATCTATGTATTTCTCTCACTCTCACCTCTATACAGACGTGTGTTTTGAGCTGTATCTATGTATTTCTCTCACTCTCACCTCTATACAGACGTGTGTTTTGAGCTGTATCTATGTATTTCTCTCACTCTCACCTCTATACAGACATGTGTTTTGAGCTGTATCTATGTATTTCTCTCACTCTCACCTCTATACAGACATGTGTTTTGAGCTGTATCTATGTATTTCTATCACTCTCACCTCTATACAGACGTGTGTTTTGAGCTGTATCTATGTATTTCTCTCACTCTCACCTCTATACAGACGTGTGTTTGAGCTGTATCTATGTATTTCTCTCACTCTCACCTCTATACAGACGTGTGTTTTGAGCTGTATCTATGTATTTCTCTCACTCTCACCTCTATACAGACGTGTGTTTTTGAGCTGTATCTATGTATTTCTCTCACTCTCACCTCTATACAGACATGTGTTTTGAGCTGTATCTATGTATTTCTCTCACTCTCACCTCTATACAGACGTGTGTTTTGAGCTGTATCTATGTATTTCTCTCCACTCTCACCTCTATACAGACGTGTGTTTTTGAGCTGTATCTATGTATTTCTCTCACTGTCACCTCTATACAGACGTGTGTTTTGAGCTGTATCTATGTATTTCTCTCACTCTCACCTCTATACAGACGTGTGTTTTGAGCTGTATCTATGTATTTCTCTCACTCTCACCTCTATACAGACGTGTGTTTTGAGCTGTATCTATGTATTTCTCTCACTCTCACCTCTATACAGACATGTGTTTTGAGCTGTATCTATGTATTTCTCTCACTCTCACCTCTATACAGACATGTGTTTTGAGCTGTATCTATGTATTTCTCTCACTGTCACCTCTATACAGACATGTGTTTTGAGCTGTATCTATGTATTTCTCTCACTCTCACCTCTATACAGACATGTGTTTTGAGCTGTATCTATGTATTTCTCTCACTCTCACCTCTATACAGACGTGTGTTTTGAGCTGTATCTATGTATTTCTCTCACTCTCACCTCTATACAGACATGTGTTTTGAGATGTATCTATGTATTTCTCTCACTCTCACCTCTATACAGACATGTGTTTTGAGCTGTATCTATGTATTTCTCTCACTCTCACCTCTATACAGACGTGTGTTTTGAGCTGTATCTATGTATTTCTCTCACTCTCACCTCTATACAGACATGTGTTTTGAGCTGTATCTATGTATTTCTCTCACTCTCACCTCTATACAGACGTGTTTTGAGCTGTATCTATGTATTTCTCTCACTCTCACCTCTATACAGACGTGTGTTTTGAGCTGTATCTATGTATTTCTCTCACTCTCACCTCTATACAGACGTGTGTTTTGAGCTGTATCTATGTATTTCTCTCACTCTCACCTCTATACAGACATGTGTTTTGAGCTGTATCTATGTATTTCTCTCACTCTCACCTCTATACAGACGTGTGTTTTGAGCTGTATCTATGTATTTCTCTCACTCTCACCTCTATACAGACGTGTGTTTTGAGATGTATCTATGTATTTCTCTCACTCTCACCTCTATACAGACATGTGTTTTGAGCTGTATCTATGTATTTCTCTCACTCTCACCTCTATACAGACATGTGTTTTGAGCTGTATCTATGTATTTCTCTCACTGTCACCTCTATACAGACGTGTGTTTTGAGCTGTATCTATGTATTTCTCTCACTCTCACCTCTATACAGACATGTGTTTTGAGCTGTATCTATGTATTTCTCTCACTCTCACCTCTATACAGACGTGTGTTTTGAGCTGTATCTATGTATTTCTCTCACTCTCACCTCTATACAGACGTGTGTTTTGAGCTGTATCTATGTATTTCTCTCACTCTCACCTCTATACAGACGTGTGTTTTGAGCTGTATCTATGTATTTCTCTCACTCTCACCTCTATACAGACGTGTGTTTTGAGCTGTATCTATGTATTTCTCTCACTCTCACCTCTATACAGACGTGTGTTTTGAGATGTATCTATGTATTTCTCTCACTCTCACCTCTATACAGACGTGTGTTTTGAGCTGTATCTATGTATTTCTCTCACTCTCACCTCTATTCATAGCTTTCAAGGGGCGTTACGTAAGTACAAGGAACGCCCATTCTGGCGGTCAAAACTCAAAACAACAATGGCGCTGAACACTGACCAGACGCAGCTCCAGCAAAAAGCGGTCTTTTTTCCACCAGTTTCCAGTCAGGAATATTTAGACCATCTATCAAGCGTTGAAAAAGAACGATATCTAAACAAACTGCACGTTTTGGGCACTTCAAACAAACCAAACTATCGTTAACGTTACTGTCCAACACATGGCAGTTCGGAGAAATTGTTTCACAACAAACTGCGTGCGGAGTGCGGACTCGTTTTTATAATGTTGTGGAGAGAGAGCACAGCCCTCGTCGCGTGTGAAGAGAGAGGGAGAACGGGTGAGACAGAAGCAAACTATTTTTTGCAGATCTCAAAAGCAGGTAAACCACTGTGGGATTAGTGAGACTATTGCTAAAAGAGAAGATACTGTAGTGATGCCTGTGCTGTCGTCCGCTCAAACAGTACTTAGCAGTACTGTTTGACCGTCAGGTGGGCGTTCCCGGCAGCACGTAACGCCCCTTGAAAGCTATGAATACAGACGTGTGTTTTGAGCTGTATCTATGTATTTCTCTCACTCTCACCTCTATACAGACATGTGTTTTGAGCTGTATCTATGTATTTCTCTCACTCTCACCTCTATACAGACGTGTGTTTTGAGCTGTATCTATGTATTTCTCTCACTCTCACCTCTATACAGACATGTGTTTTGAGCTGTATCTATGTATTTCTCTCACTCTCACCTCTATACAGACGTGTGTTTTGAGCTGTATCTATGTATTTCTCTCACTCTCACCTCTATACAGACGTGTGTTTTGAGCTGTATCTATGTATTTCTCTCACCTCTATACAGACATGTGTTTTGAGCTGTATCTATGTATTTCTCTCACCTCTATACAGACATGTGTTTTGAGCTGTATCTATGTATTTCTCTCACTCTCACCTCTATACAGACGTGTGTTTTGAGCTGTATCTATGTATTTCTCTCACTCTCACCTCTATACAGACGTGTGTTTTGAGCTGTATCTATGTATTTCTCTCACTCTCACCTCTATACAGACGTGTGTTTTGAGCTGTATCTATGTATTTCTCTCACTCTCACCTCTATACAGACGTGTGTTTTGAGCTGTATCTATGTATTTCTCTCACTCTCACCTCTATACAGACGTGTGTTTTGAGCTGTATCTATGTATTTCTCTCACTCTCACCTCTATACAGACATGTGTTTTGAGCTGTATCTATGTATTTCTCTCACTCTCACCTCTATACAGACGTGTGTTTTGAGCTGTATCTATGTATTTCTCTCACTCTCACCTCTATACAGACGTGTGTTTTGAGCTGTATCTATGTATTTCTCTCACTCTCACCTCTATACAGACGTGTGTTTTGAGCTGTATCTATGTATTTCTCTCACTCTCACCTCTATACAGACGTGTGTTTTGAGCTGTATCTATGTATTTCTCTCACTCTCACCTCTATACAGACGTGTGTTTTGAGCTGTATCTATGTATTTCTCTCACTCTCACCTCTATACAGACGTGTGTTTTGAGCTGTATCTATGTATTTCTCTCACTCTCACCTCTATACAGACGTGTGTTTTGAGCTGTATCTATGTATTTCTCTCACTCTCACCTCTATACAGACGTGTGTTTTGAGCTGTATCTATGTATTTCTCTCACTCTCACCTCTATACAGACGTGTGTTTTGAGCTGTATCTATGTATTTCTCTCACTCTCACCTCTATACAGACGTGTGTTTTGAGCTGTATCTATGTATTTCTCTCACCTCTATACAGACGTGTGTTTTGAGCTGTATCTATGTATTTCTCTCACTCTCACCTCTATACAGACATGTGTTTTGAGCTGTATCTATGTATTTCTCTCACTCTCACCTCTATACAGACATGTGTTTTGAGCTGTATCTATGTATTTCTCTCACTCTCACCTCTATACAGACGTGTGTTTTGAGCTGTATCTATGTATTTCTCTCACTCTCACCTCTATACAGACGTGTGTTTTGAGCTGTATCTATGTATTTCTCTCACTCTCACCTCTATACAGACGTGTGTTTTGTTGCTTGCCTGTGTTTGTGATACAGTACTGTAACTGTAGTGTAGCTCCACGGCTTCAAGGACTCTGAGAGACACGTGGGAATGATCATTTCATTCTAATGTAGATGATTCCTGCTCTACAACTGAACTGATCTATCTGACTTTGGCTCCAAGAAGCGTGTGAGATCAATGCAAAATGGATGGCAAATATTTGGTGGCCACATTATGAGATGTGCCCCCCTAATTTTGGACGTTAAGTATTAAACTAACTCCCGTAAAAACGGGAAAAATTGTTCTGTTTGTTAGAAGACTAGGTCTTTTGTTGTTGTTCTGTAAAACAAGATGTTTCTGGTAGCAAAGCCTTAGCAAGCAATATTTCATGTTGTGCTCATAGGAAGCTCATCAAGGATATCAATCATATTGAGATTGTCTGGAAAATGTTGCTTGTTGAAGCTGAAGTGGTAAGCAAAACATGATGTCACAGTGAAGCTGAAGTGGTAAGCAAAACATTATGATGTCACAGTGACGCTGAAGTGGTAAGCAAAACATTATGATGTCACAGTGAAGCTGAAGTGGTAAGCAAAACATTATGATGTCACAGTGACGCTGAAGTGGTAAGCAAAACATTATGATGTCACAGTGAAGCTGAAATGGTAAGCAAAACATTATGATGTCACAGTGAAGCTGAAGTGGTAAGCAAAACATTATGATGTCACAGTGAAGCTGAAGTGGTAGGCAAAACATTATGATGTCACAGTGACGCTGAAGTGGTAAGCAAAACATTATGATGTCACAGTGAAGCTGAAGTGGTAAGCAAAACATTATGATGTCACAGTGAAGCTGAAGTGGTAAGCAAAACATTATGATGTCACAGTGAAGCTGAAGTGGTAAGCAAAACATTATGATGTCACAGTGAAGTTCATTTTTGAACTTTTGGATATAAGATGTCATCACTTCATAATTTTTTTTCATGTTGTCATGATTAGCATATGGATGTTTTAGTTAAGCCCAAAAACGTCTTTTGTGAGGTCACAGCGACCTTGACCTTTGCCATCCAAATTGTAATCAGTTCATCCTTTAGTCCAAGTGGACGTTTGTGCCAAATGTAATGAAATTCCCTCCAGGCGTTCATGATATATCGCGTTGTTGAGAATGGGACGGACGTGAGGTTACAGTGACCTTTGACCTTTGACCACCAAAATCTAATCAAATTCATCCTCGAGTCCAAGCGGACATTTGTCTTAAAGCTGAGGACATTTCCTCAAGGCGTTCCTGAGATATCATGTTAACAAGTATGGAACGGGCGGTCGTGAGGTCACAGTGACCTTGAACTTTGACCACCAAAATCTAATGAGTTCATCCTTGAGTCTAAGTGGACGTCGTTTGAGCCAAAATTGAAGAAATTCCATCAAGGCATTCCTGAGATATTGCATTAACGAGGGATAGATGGACGGACAGACGGACGGACGGACGGAAAACACTATTCCTACGGTCATGGCTATCGCTGGTGGAGGCATAACATTTTTTATTTGTAATTATTCCCTAATGTGATGTGACTTTGCCAGAGAATCTATCTGATCACCTGATGTTGCCTGTCTGGATTACACTCAAAATCCATGACCAGAGGGAACCCTGGTGTTGACAATGTCATCCATTCTGACGGCATTCTAGGTCGAGAGTCTACACCTCCTCCCCTCACTCCATCATCCAGGAGCAGGGCTATACCTGTCTCTCTGTCTGCTATATCTGACTGTGCAGCTAAGCCTACATCCCCGCTGTGCAGGAGCCCAGGTCGTTAGGCCAGGAACTCATTAAGCAAGTGACATGGCGGAGAGGGGCGGCGGGGGCCCGTAATTAAGAGCAGAGGCCCCTGGGGTGACGTGGCATTTAAATAGAGGATGTGCAGAAAAGAGAGGTGGCAGAGGGAGAGTAAGAGTGTGTCAAATATAGACGACAGGAAAGAGAGGAGAGGCTGTGGGAGACAGAGGGAGAGATGGAGGGAGGGAGCTAGACGTGGAATTACACTGGAACAGACTGAGAGAAATGATGAAATGGGGGGGGGGGGGGGGGGCACTTTAGAAAGAGAGCTACAGAGAGGGAGAAAGAGGGAGAGCAGGGTTGTGTTTAAATAGAAACTTGACAGAAACAGGGTTTTGGAAAGCCAGGTTTAAGACTTTTTATGAGCTTTTTTTTATGCTGTCTGGAAAGATTTAAGATCAATTAAAACGGATATGAAAGATATGTGCTTTTTTATCAGACCAAATAGTTTAATCCAAATTCTTGAATAATCCAACACTTGATGATGAAAACGTCCGTCTCTCTTCTCTTATTTAGAGCAATCCTCTCTCGCAGAATCATTGTCATTAAGAGAGTCAATCTAATCGTGATTTCAATTCATACCACTATGCCCGAGGTGCCAACATTCTTTCCTATGAAGCTGAACAATTAATCTAAAATAAATGTTCGAAATGATAAAAACACTGCTATTTTATCTGTTTAACACAATTTTTTTATGAGAGTTCGTTTTTGAGTTGATTGTAAAAAGAAAGAAAAAACAGTCATAAATATATTTCAAGGGAAAGTCACCTTTCTGACAGAAAGTGCATTCAACAAGGTGCGTAGCCCAAACCCTCCTCATTCAGATATCTTGAGGTGAGAGGTCAAGGGACCCCTTTGAAAATGGCCAAACATCTGACAGACTTAGAGTGAGCTGAGGGCAGACTGACAGACTTAGAGTGAGCTGAGGGCAGACTGACAGAATTAGAGTGAGGTGAGGGCAGACTGACAGACTGAGAGTGAACTGAGGGCAGACTGACAGACTGAGAGTGAACTGAGGGCAGACTGACAGACTTAGAGAGGTGAGGGCAGACTGACAGAGTGAACTGAGGGCAGACTGACAGACTTAGAGTGAGCTGAGGGCAGACTGACAGACAGAGTGAACTGAGGGCAGACTGACAGAGTGAACTGAGGGCAGACTAACAGACTTAGAGTCAGGTGAGGGCAGACTGACAGACAGAGTGACCTGAGGGCAGACTGACAGACAGAGTGAGCTGAGGGCAGACTGACAGACTTAGAGTGAGGTGAGGGCAGACTGACAGACAGAGTGAACTGAGGGCAGACTGACAGACAGAGTGAACTGAGGGCAGACTGACAGACTGAGAGTGAACTGAGGGCAGACTGACAGACTGAGAGTGAACTGAGGGCAGACTGACAGACTGAGAGTGAACTGAGGGCAGACTGACAGACTGAGAGTGAGCTGAGGGCAGACTGACAGACAGAGTGAGCTGAGGGCAGACTGACAGACTTAGAGTGAGGTGAGGGCAGACTGACAGACTCAGAGTGAACTGAGGGCAGACTGACAGACTTAGAGTGAGGTGAGGGCAGACTGACAGACTTAGAATGAACTGAGGGCAGACTGACAGACTGAGAGTGAACTGAGGGCAGACTGACAGACTTAGAGTGAGCTGAGGGCAGACTGACAGACTTAGAATGAACTGAGGGCAGACTGACAGACTTAGAGTGAGCTGAGGGCAGACTGACAGACTTAGAGAGGTGAGGGCAGACTGACAGACTTAGAATGAACTGAGGGCAGACTGACAGACTGAGAGTGAACTGAGGGCAGACTGACAGACTTAGAGTGAACTGAGGGCAGACTGACAGTGAACTGAGGGCAGACTGACAGACTTACGCCGGGATTGCACTGGTTGCATTTGCGTTGCGTTGCGGCTGTTCTCCGGTTTTGCTCCGTGCTCTGTGCTCCGCCAACACTAACCGGCTGCGTGCACGGCTCCGCTCCGCCAGACAGCTAGAGTGACGAGACCGACAGGTTCTCACGGTAAAGTCGCGCGAGACACTTTGTATGTGGGATAAATACAACGACAAACAGGCAGAAGATCATTGTTCCCAACTGGAGAAGCAGAGGAGGGGTGGACTTGCTTGGTGTTGTCCTTGTAAAAAGGATGGGTCGTGTCATAAATTATTTTGTGGTTTTCCACTTCAATTATGAACTTTTCCTATACATATTTGTCCTCTGGCTTGATATTGAATGCTGTAAACACCTCTGCCCTGTTGATTTCATGCCTGGCTCCGCCCAACTTGCTGCAGCTTTGCTCCGTCATCCGTGAAAAATAGAAGCCTTGCATATTTCTTTCGGAGAGCTCCGGATCGTCGGAGCTGGGACGGAGTAGACACGCAACGCAGAGGAGTAGGTGGGAGTTGACACAATGATTAGAGTGGAAACGTATCGGCTCCGATGCCGTACCGCAGCGCAGACGGACCGAACACGGACCTAGTGGAATGTAGGCGTTAGAGTGAACTGAGGGCAGACTGACAGACTTAGAGTGAACTGAGGGCAGACTGACAGACTTAGAGTGAGCTGAGGGCAGACTGACAGACTTAGAGTGAGCTGAGGGCAGACTGACAGACAGAGTGAACTGAGGGCAGACTGACAGACTTAGAGTGAACTGAGGGCAGACTGACAGACTTAAGAGTGAACTGAGGGCAGACTGACAGACTGAGAGTGAACTGAGGGCAGACTGACAGACTTAAGAGTGAACTGAGGGCAGACTGACAGACTGAGAGTGAACTGAGGGCAGACTGACAGACTTAGAGTGAGCTGAGGGCAGACTGACAGACTTAGAGTGAGCTGAGGGCAGACTGACAGACTTAGAGTGAGCTGAGGGCAGACTGACAGACTTAGAGTGAGCTGAGGGCAGACTGACAGACTTAGAGTGAGCTGAGGGCAGACTGACAGACTTAGAGTGAGC
Source organism: Poromitra crassiceps (assembly GCF_964638095.1). Classification (NCBI taxonomy): domain Eukaryota; kingdom Metazoa; phylum Chordata; class Actinopteri; order Beryciformes; family Melamphaidae; genus Poromitra; species Poromitra crassiceps. The sequence continues at coordinate 40,516,303 of NC_139644.1, read as the reverse complement.
TGAGGGCAGACTGACAGACTTAGTGTGAACTGAGGGCAGAGCAGAGAATAGAAGCAGGAGCAGGGACTTGGCAGTTGAACAGAAAGAGCCACAGGTAGCCAAGCCAAGCAGCCTCTGGAGGCAGCCTGCTAAGTGGGTACTTGTCAGGCTGAAGATCCCTCCAGAGGGAGGCTTGGAGTGTTTCAGAGTGTGACGTGTCGTCTTCTAAGAGCCCTGTTCAGAGGAAGGAGGGGAACTAATTCCGGCCCCTCTGGAGGGAAGGTGAGAGGGTCACTTTTGCATTAAGAGCAGAAATCAAGAGAAGTGTTCTCCGCTCCTCGAGAGGGCGCGTGAGATGATTGTGCTAAAAGTATCGCTCAGAGAATTAACGGCACTCGTCTCCACCCCTTGGGGAGGTCAGATGAGAAGGTGAACATTCAAAGAGGACTGTGGTAATAGAATGAAGGGTGCTACCTTTGGACCCTTGGGAGGGCAAGTGATAGGCAGGAGAATGCAATGAAAGAGGTCTAGTTAGAGAAAGAAGAAGGTTGCTGCTTTAGGACACTTGGGAGGGCGAATGAGAGGGGGAAAAGGGTGCATTCAAAGGGTGCTCGTCGGAGAAGGAGGGATCCTGCTTTGGGATCCTTCAAAAGGGCAGATAACAGGGAGAAGGGGAACATTCAAAGTTTCCGCTCCCGTGACCACATCACCTCTGACCTCCAGACGTTCAGTGGTGGCACCCTGAATGCATATAGCAGAAACCCTGAGAAGAGGAGAGGAGATATGGTACCACCCTGAATGCATATAGCAGAAACCCTGAGAAGAGGAGAGGAGATATGGTACCACCCTGAATGCATATAGCAGAAACCCTGAGAAGAGGAGAGGAGATATGGTACCACCCTGAATGCATATAGCAGAAACCCTGAGAAGAGGAGAGAAGATATGGTACCACCCTGAATGCATATAGCAGAAACCCTGAGAAGAGAAGAGGAGATATGGTACCACCCTGAATGCATATAGCAGAAACCCTGAGGAGAGAAGAGGAGATATGGTACCACCCTGAATGCATATAGCAGAAACCCTGAGAAGAGCAGAGGAGATATGGTGGCACCCTGAATGCATATAGCAGAAACCCTGAGGAGAGAAGAGGAGATATGGTACCACCCTGAATGCATATAGCAGAAACCCTGAGAAGAGGAGAGGAGATATGGTACCACCCTGAATGCATATAGCAGAAACCCTGAGAAGAGGAGAGGAGATATGGTACCACCCTGAATGCATATAGCAGAAACCCTGAGAAGAGGAGATATGGTGGCAGCTCGCTAAGTCCAAGAAATGGCGTGCTCAACTCCAGTCTTCTTTTCTTTGGGTGCCAGCCCAGTGGAACATGAGAAATGGTCTATACAGCAATTGCATATATACAGAATGGCAGCACTCACAATCTAGTTTAGAGTTCATGTAATGACGCACAGCAGTATAATACAGACGTTTCAGCCTAATGAGGCTTTCTTCCGTGTGAAATGATATGACAGGGCGTGGCAGCTCAACCACGACGGCGGCGCTGAAGGATGATGGGCACTAGGGCTGGCACGGATCAGAAAACCCACGGATCGGATCGCGTGACGGATTTTGAGCCACGGATCACGGATTTTTCGAATCAGCAAAAAAAGAATCTCAGATTTTTTCTCTCAAAATTAGATTTTCGATTCGATTTTTTAATACTATTATACTTCTCTAACCATTTGTTGCCCTGCACAGCTCAAAAATATATTTTTCCTCATAAGTGACACAATTTATGCTTTTACTCTGAAGGCAGAACAACCCAACTTCCTGTTTCAGCATGGCGCTTCTATGCCTAACTTCCTGGCTGTTACTTGCTAACCTGCA
>NC_139644.1:40494437-40509437 GCF_964638095.1 Poromitra crassiceps | reverse complement strand
TGGTCTTAGACTAGGGTTGGTTTTAGACTAGGGTTGGTCGATGTGCCGACCTCTGAGCCTTCTACATCGGACCATCGTGATTAATCATCTGTTCAAATTTAAATTTTGCAGATTTAATAATAACAAAGGCCAACTCCACTCACGCGCGACGTGCGGGCGTCATTAAACAAGCGCACCCTATCCCCAGTTCAGAGAAGCGGTAGAGCGGAGAGGAGGAGGTCGAGGGGAGGATATAGCAGAAGTTGGTTGTGTTGTGAAAATGTTGAGACAAAGAAGAAACTTCACGTTCTTTCCTCTTTTCAACCCAATGTGAGAAATGTTGTAAGTGTTCAACTGTGAATTCAACACGCGTGTTTCCATGAAATCGCTCCATTACATAGGCTGCCTGCTGCTGTGTTTCTATCTCTCCTTAACAGATTCAAAACTGAGCCTACATGAAGCTAACGTTAGCAGACAATGTTAATGTTATTTGTTTTGCGCCTTTCAATATTGCTGGTAATGATAGCCTATGTTTGAGTGGCCTGGCTCTGTGACATGATGACGTAGAGCTCAGCTGTCCTGTTGTTGTGAATGTGCATGTTGTGAATGTGCAAGGACTTCGTAAATCATTAGGTAACCCGCCCCCCCCCCCTCCCACCCCGTCAACGACGATGCCATCATCCATCACGATGTTTCACTGTGGAACCATCACCATGGCTATTTGGGTGAGATCGCACAACCCTACCGTAGACATTTAAAGAATCAAATTGTATATTATCAGCTTTATTTTATGCATTCAAACGGCCAACCACGTACTTCCTGGAACTATCCTTGGTAATAGCTCAAATGGAGCTCATAGCTACGTGAGTCACGCAGACGATCAAGCATTTTGGACTTCCGTTCAGTGACTCTGGGACTGACCAGTCCCCCTGCTACTGACGTCCCCGGGGTCCTAGCGCCAGTCTAACAAGTGCCTACATTTTGCCAAACAAACAAACAAACAAACAAAAGATTTGTTGAACAGTCTAATTATATTTGGGTCCCGCCCTACAATAAAAAAAAATGACTGCTGCAAATGGTTTAATCAGAGCCATGAAGCTGTTAAAATTGTGACCACACTTTAAACTCGAGCGCCGGACCGATACTGGATTTTTGAGGCCGATGCCGATACAGATATTAGGAAATAAAAAGATAGAAATACAAAAACACAAATAGAACAAATATAAAATATAACGAGTTAAGAAAAAAGATCAAATATACACAACATGCTGTCTATAACTTAAAAAATACAAAATAAAAATATATCTGATTCTGCAATATCGGCCAACATATCGGCCGCTACCGATATATCAGTTATCGGCCAATACCGGCCGATAATATCGGTGGACCTATATATCGGTCGGGCTCTACTTTAAACGTGCCCGCCCGCCACTCACGGGACCCGTGGGCCTGCCTGTCCCGGGCAGACCTCTTACACCACCTGTATCATACCCCCTCCCCCCATTGTGCCCTTTGGGTGCCCTTCGTGTAGCCATCTCAATCTAACGCAGGTGTAACTGTGTAACTGCACCCTGCCTCTCTGCCTTCATTATTTATCACACACATTCAATATCCATGCAACACACACACACACACACACACACAGGTCTGACTGTGCACACACACACGCAGGCATGCCTACAGATTCACACAACACATACACACACACACACACACACAATCACACAACACATACACAAACGCATACTTGCGGGCACATACACGTCTCTCTCCCTGTCTCCCTCTCTCTCCTTCTCTCTCTTTCCCTGTCTGTCTCTCTCCCTCTCCCTCTCTCTCTGTCAGCCTGTCTGTCTCTCTCCCTCTCTCCCTCTCCATCTCTCTCTCTCTCTCCCCGTCAGCCTGTCTGTCTCTCTCCCTCTCCCCCTGTCAGCCTGTCTGTCTCTCTCCCTCTCTCTCCCCGTCAGCCTGTCTGTCTGTCTCTCTCTCCCCCTCTCCCTCTCTTCCCCTCTCCCTCTCGCTGTCTATCTCCGCTCTAACACCCCACCAGTCTGTTACATCACTGTGGCTGTGATCTGGGCTATAGCGTTACGCACGCACGCACGCACACACACACGCACACACGCACACACACACACACACACACACACACACACACAGCATGGCATGCCAACCTGGCCAACCAATCTGACTAATATGGGTTAGTGGAGGTGGAGGTGAGCAACCGTGTTAGCGTTAGCATTAGCATCTGTCTGTAACTGCCTGAGCATTAAGTTACACTACAGTCTGTCTGTAACTGGCTGAGCATTAAGTTACACTACAGACAGTAGGGCTGGGTATCGAGTTTCGATACTTACTTGGCACCGAAATGGAAACATCGATACTAAGGGGTATCGAAGCCTCCCTTGTCAATCGATACCAATTTTCGATACCAAAACAAAACAGCGTCATTGAGCCTATAAGCATGCGACATGCTTGCACGCCGCGCTCTAATACGGCTGGTGATTGGCTGTCATGTAGAGGCATGCAGGAAACGTTACGCCCACAGCCGGTGTGTTTGTTGTGACTGTGAGCCAGGCGTGCGGTGCGGATAGTATACAAGAAGTTAGCCACTCAAGCTACTCCTATCCTGGAGTACCATATGGCGAAGATGATGAAAAGCAGGAAAAGAAACAGAAACAACACGGACTGGTTTCCACAGACAAGAGAAATAATTGAGAGGTGGGTCAGCTCAGCTTACCGCAAGTTAGCGGTTATCAGATCCCTCAGTCTGACAAATCCATGCATCTGGCTGTGAGTTGTAGCATTAGATCGTTTAATTAATTGCCGCCGTAACGTTATGCGCAAGCGGGCATTGTGTATTTTTAGCAACTCGTTAACAAACGCTGATGTCATGATAGTTTGTTGAATGTAAATGCGATTCATTTATATTGATTGGCTAGTCAGTGAAGTTGAGCTGTCTTGTCAGATTTGACAAGAATGACGTTCTGTTGCAGCAGTGAGCACACTGATCTGCAATGCTAGTGTTAATGTTTAATTAATTAGTGTTAACGTTATATGCAAGCGGGCAGTTATCGCCCATGTATTTTTAGCAACTCGAAACGCTGATGTCATGATAGTTTGTTGAATATAAATGGGATTCACTTTGTGCCATTGGCTATATTGATAGGCTAGTCAATGCTCAACTAGTCTTCCATGCATGAAGTGGAGCCATCTCATCAGTTTGGACAAGAATAGAGTTCTGTTGCATCAGTGAGCATTAAACCCTGATTTGCAACTCTCCGTTTTGCACTGAAAACTATTCCACTGATTTATTTGTTTTAGCTACATTTCTTTCCTTTGTATTACTCCAATATTTTTTGTAGGGACGGCAATACGTTTAGAGAACTTAAAGTTATGTTAAATACAGTAGGTTTTATTTTTTTCTGCTGTAAAACTTAAGATGGGGGGAAAACTAAAGATTTGTAAAATAATTTCAATGTGTAATGCAGTTTTATTTTTGTTAAAATGGATTTTTCTAAAAATTGGTATCGAAAAAAGTATCGTTCAGGAACCGGTATCGAAATCCAAGTATCGAAACGGTATCGATATCGAAAAATTTTGAACGATACCCAGCCCTAACAGACAGTCTGTCTGTAACTGGCCGAGCATTAAGTTACACTACACCTTGTGAAGCCTGAAAGCGCCAACTTGACTACAGGAGTTTGAAAATCCTAACTGATTTCGAAATCTGGCTGCATCACGCGCATAAGGAGAATCTTCACATATTTTCTTCTCTATAATCTCAAACATGCACACACTACACGATTTTAAAATACTGGCGCACCACACACACTACACAGGATTTTTTTTTCCAATATCTTATTTTTTTTAATTTTCTTGAAACAAAACAAGAACAAGACAAACCGGCTCAGACACAGGAAAGGAAAGCATACATGTAACATGGACACTCAATACTATAGTACAGGATATTATTAAGATGATCCTGGAGCAACGCACCACCTCATGTGATCCCATGTCATGTGATCAAATGCGGAAGGAGGCACAGATGTCAACCAGCATGGACCCTGTTAAACCTGAGGTAGTAATGTCGTGCTCTGAGAAAAGGCGAAAGCAGAAATCAAAACGAGTCTGGGTGAAGAAATGGTTGGACATTGTTGTTGTTGACTGGTCATCATGGCGCGCCGGCGGCGTGGGCGGGAGTCTCGCGCAGCACGACGACGTATTCGCGCAGATTTTCAGTCCTAAATATCAAACGTGTTTGGTATGATCAGAGCGGCCCCGATGAGTCTGTGAGCAGATCTGGAGGGTTAAGATTGGATCTGCAAACTGCACACATTAGCAGATCATCTGTGCTGAACATCGGGGCCGACCAAGCTGCCAGGCCACAAGCTGCCAGGCCACATTTCTCCTCAGGTTCTCGGGAGGTGTGAATCAGGCATCATCAATGGAGCCAAAACTCCTGTAGTGTGAGCCAGCCTTTAGAGGATGCATTTAGCTTCATTCTGCCTCACAGTGCCAACCATTCACACTCCATGTACTAACATCTGGTAAGCCACATTCTTACAGTAGTCTGTAAGTCTCTCTCTCTCTCTCTCTCTCCCTCTCTCTCTCTCTCAGTGCTACTGCTTTACAAGTGTTAACATGTCCCAACAGACAAGATTTGTAGCTGTGGTTTTCCCACAAAGCGCGTGTCGGTGCACGCAGTGAGACTTTACTCGTCTCACCTAGATGTCTTTACACTTTCTCACTTGCCTGGAGAACAGAAAACAGTCATGATGTTAAAAATGTTGTTAATTATTGTCCAAACATATAAATACAGGCCTAAAGATCCACACATTATACACAGCAGTGGAGTTTGTTTATTTCCAAGGCAAAACGCTAACTACGCTACTACAATATTTTTTAAATGTATTTAATTTGTATTTAAGCTCATTAAGTTGTTGCTGCTGCCACGACGACGACGATGACTACTACTACTACCACCACCACCACTACTACTACTACTACAACTACTGGTACTACTACTACTTATACTACTACTATTAATAATATTAATAATAATAATAATAATAATAATAATAATAATAATAATAATAATAATAATAATAACAACAATATATTATGTTGTATGATATACTATTTTATTTCCAGATAATGATCATCATAATGCATTTGAAGTATAACGCAGGTTTAATTAACAGCAAATCTGCTTGACTACTGGCATAATTCTTGTATCCATGGTTCAGACAATACATTTCCAAGTGCAAACATGGCATCAAATCAGCCCCTAAATCACAATGTCAATAAAGCCAGAGGCGGTTGTCTTTGAACAGGGGGTGGCATGCTGTCATCACTCTGACATCATGCTGTCATCACTCTGACATCATGCTGTCATCACTCTGACATCATGCTGTCATCACTCTGACATCATGCTGTCATCACTCTGACAGCATGCTGTCATCACTCTGACATCATGCTGTCAGAGTGATGACATCATGCTGTCATCACTCTGACAGCATGCTGTCATGACTCTGACATCATGCTGTCATCACTCTGACATCATGCTGTCATCACTCTGACATCATGCTGTCATCACTCTGACAGCATGCTGTCATCACTCTGACATCATGCTGTCATCACTCTGACATCATGCTGTCATCACTCTGACAGCATGCTGTCATCACTCTGACAGCATGCTGTCATCACTCTGACATCATGCTGTCATCACTCTGACATCATGCTGTCATCACTCTGACATCATGCTGTCATCACTCTGACATCATGCTGTCATCACTCTGACAGCATGCTGTCATCACTCTGACAGCTCGTCACTTATTCCTCCTTTCTTTCAATGCAGTGGAGGAGGTGCACCGCCTTGTAGCTTCATTCAGCCACATTCACAAACAGTACAACCACACACACACACACACACACACACACACACACACACACACACACACACAACCACACACACACACACACACACACACACACACACACACACACACCACTGAGACTCATTATTATGTCATTATGTAACAATTCTTGGCCAATCGATATCCTCTGTTCCATCATGCCTATCTATTGATACAGGAGGGAGGGAGGGAGGCGGGGCTAGAGAGAGAGAGAGACAGAACATTGTATGTTATGTCCTTGTTTTGCACACCTTTACAGATATAACATATCAACACCCTATAGACGGTTTTAACTTAACAATAACAACCGTCACAACCCACCTGAATATCCGGTTTACTTCCTGTATACATAGCTGAGCACCGGCTGATATTCGGCTCATATTAAATGTTAACGTTAGGCCGTGTCTCCGACAGACACAGTAACAAGGTAGCCTATTTCAGTCTTTATGTCTTTTAGTAGTTAGTAGTAGTTGTTGTTGTTGATAGTTGCCATAACAACCACCCCCACTGGGGGACGTGCACACGCTGGGTAGTAGGAAGCGTTGTTGTCTGGGCCTAAAAAAAAAAAAAAAGTTTGGTTCCCGTTGGTTGTCAGTTGAGGTGATGGGTCGGTAGGGAATTTATTTTATTTTTTAATTACATTTTTTTTCCAGTGGCAGCAAGGGATAGATAGGAAATATATATATATATATTTTTCCTTAAAATTACAGCAGCGATGGATACTTTTTTCACGCTCATGCCTTGCTCAAGCGATCGTTCAGGATTCACGGCTATTTTCCAAGCGTGGTGCTGAAGCCGTGAGGCATGAAGTCAATGGGAGTTGTGGGCGGCTTCACGGCACGAGAGTAGAGAGTAGGAGGCGCTGAGAGGAAAAGAGAAGGCTTCTTGTGTGAACGGTTACTGACTGACTGGCTGCTGTCTATCCATCCATCCATCCATCTTCACCCACTTATCTGGGATGGGGTCGTGGAGGTAGCAGTTCCAGCAGGAGACCCCAAACTTCTCTTTACCTGGTCACATTAACCAGCTCTGACTGTGGGATCTCGAGGTGTTCCCAGGCCAGCGTGGTGGAGATATCATCTCTCCACCTATAGCCCTCGCTCTGCCTCAGTCTGCGGTCTATCCATATCATCTCTCCACCTATAGCCCTCGCTCTGCCTCAGTCTGCGGTCTATCCATATCATCTCTCCACCTATAGCCCTCGCTCTGCCTCAGTCTGCGGTCTATCCATATCATCTCTCCACCTATAGCCCTCGCTCTGCCTCAGTCTGCGGTCTATCCATATCATCTCTCCACCTATAGCCCTCGCTCTGCCTCAGTCTGCAGTCTATCCATATCATCTCTCCACCTATAGCCCTCGCTCTGCCTCAGTCTGTTGTCTTTCCATATCATCTCTCCACCTATAGCCCTCGCTCTGCCTCAGTCTGCAGTCTATCCATATCATCTCTCCACCTATAGCCCTCGCTCTGCCTCAGTCTGTTGTCTTTCCATATCATCTCTCCACCTATAGCCCTCGCTCTGCCTCAGTCTGTTGTCTTTCCATATCATCTCTCCACCTATAGCCCTCGCTCTGCCTCAGTCTGCAGTCTATCCATATCATCTCTCCACCTATAGCCCTCGCTCTGCCTCAGTCTGCAGTTTATCCATATCATCTCTCCACCTATAGCCCTCGCTCTGCCTCAGTCTGTTGTCTTTCCATATCATCTCTCCACCTATAGCCCTCGCTCTGCCTCAGTCTGTTGTCTTTCCATATCATCTCTCCACCTATAGCCCTCGCTCTGCCTCAGTCTGTTGTCTTTCCATATCATCTCTCCACCTATAGCCCTCGCTCTGCCTCAGTCTGTTGTCTTTCCATATCATCTCTCCACCTATAGCCCTCGCTCTGCCTCAGTCTGTTGTCTTTCCATATCATCTCTCCACCTATAGCCCTCGCTCTGCCTCAGTCTGTTGTCTTTCCATATCATCTCTCCACCTATAGCCCTCGCTCTGCCTCAGTCTGTGGTCTATCCATATCATCTCTCCACCTATAGCCCTCGCTCTGCCTCAGTCTGTTGTCTTTCCATATCATCTCTCCACCTATAGCCCTCGCTCTGCCTCAGTCTGCGGTCTATCCATATCATCTCTCCACCTATGGCCCTCGCTCTGCCTCAGTCTGCGGTCTATCCATATCATCTCTCCACCTATAGCCCTCGCTCTGCCTCAGTCTGCGGTCTATCCATATCATCTCTCCACCTATAGCCCTCGCTCTGCCTCAGTCTGTTGTCTTTCCATATCATCTCTCCACCTATAGCCCTCGCTCTGCCTCAGTCTGTTGTCTTTCCATATCATCTCTCCACCTATAGCCCTCGCTCTGCCTCAGTCTGTTGTCTTTCCATATCATCTCTCCACCTATAGCCCTCGCTCTGCCTCAGTCTGTTGTCTTTCCATATCATCTCTCCACCTATAGCCCTCGCTCTGCCTCAGTCTGTGGTCTATCCATATCATCTCTCCACCTATAGCCCTCGCTCTGCCTCAGTCTGTTGTCTTTCCATATCATCTCTCCACCTATAGCCCTCGCTCTGCCTCAGTCTGCGGTCTATCCATATCATCTCTCCACCTATGGCCCTCGCTCTGCCTCAGTCTGCGGTCTATCCATATCATCTCTCCACCTATAGCCCTCGCTCTGCCTCAGTCTGCGGTCTATCCATATCATCTCTCCACCTATAGCCCTCGCTCTGCCTCAGTCTGTTGTCTTTCCATATCATCTCTCCACCTATAGCCCTCGCTCTGCCTCAGTCTGTGGTCTATCCATATCATCTCTCCACCTATAGCCCTCGCTCTGCCTCAGTCTGTTGTCTTTCCATATCATCTCTCCACCTATAGCCCTCGCTCTGCCTCAGTCTGCGGTCTATCCATATCATCTCTCCACCTATGGCCCTCGCTCTGCCTCAGTCTGCGGTCTATCCATATCATCTCTCCACCTATAGCCCTCGCTCTGCCTCAGTCTGCGGTCTATCCATATCATCTCTCCACCTATAGCCCTCGCTCTGCCTCAGTCTGTTGTCTTTCCATATCATCTCTCCACCTATAGCCCTCGCTCTGCCTCAGTCTGTTGTCTTTCCATATCATCTCTCCACCTATAGCCCTCGCTCTGCCTCAGTCTGTGGTCTATCCATATCATCTCTCCACCTATAGCCCTCGCTCTGCCTCAGTCTGCGGTCTATCCATATCATCTCTCCACCTATAGCCCTCGCTCTGCCTCAGTCTGCGGTCTATCCATATCATCTCTCCACCTATAGCCCTCGCTCTGCCTCAGTCTGCAGTCTATCCATATCATCTCTCCACCTATAGCCCTCGCTCTGCCTCAGTCTGTGGTCTATCCATATCATCTCTCCACCTATAGCCCTCGCTCTGCCTCAGTCTGCGGTCTATCCATATCATCTCTCCACCTATAGCCCTCGCTCTGCCTCAGTCTGCGGTCTATCCATATCATCTCTCCACCTATAGCCCTCGCTCTGCCTCAGTCTGCGGTCTATCCATATCATCTCTCCACCTATAGCCCTCGCTCTGCCTCAGTCTGCAGTCTATCCATATCATCTCTCCACCTATAGCCCTCGCTCTGCCTCAGTCTGTTGTCTTTCCATATCATCTCTCCACCTATAGCCCTCGCTCTGCCTCAGTCTGTTGTCTTTCCATATCATCTCTCCACCTATAGCCCTCGCTCTGCCTCAGTCTGTGGTCTATCCATATCATCTCTCCACCTATAGCCCTCGCTCTGCCTCAGTCTGCGGTCTATCCATATCATCTCTCCACCTATAGCCCTCGCTCTGCCTCAGTCTGCGGTCTATCCATATCATCTCTCCACCTATAGCCCTCGCTCTGCCTCAGTCTGCGGTCTATCCATATCATCTCTCCACCTATAGCCCTCGCTCTGCCTCAGTCTGCGGTCTATCCATATCATCTCTCCACCTATAGCCCTCGCTCTGCCTCAGTCTGTTGTCTTTCCATATCATCTCTCCACCTATAGCCCTCGCTCTGCCTCAGTCTGTGGTCTATCCATATCATCTCTCCACCTATAGCCCTCGCTCTGCCTCAGTCTGCGGTCTATCCATATCATCTCTCCACCTATAGCCCTCGCTCTGCCTCAGTCTGCGGTCTATCCATATCATCTCTCCACCTATAGCCCTCGCTCTGCCTCAGTCTGCGGTCTATCCATATCATCTCTCCACCTATAGCCCTCGCTCTGCCTCAGTCTGTTGTCTTTCCATATCATCTCTCCACCTATAGCCCTCGCTCTGCCTCAGTCTGTGGTCTATCCATATCATCTCTCCACCTATAGCCCTCGCTCTGCCTCAGTCTGCGGTCTATCCATATCATCTCTCCACCTATAGCCCTCGCTCTGCCTCAGTCTGCAGTCTATCCATATCATCTCTCCACCTATAGCCCTCGCTCTGCCTCAGTCTGCGGTCTATCCATATCATCTCTCCACCTATAGCCCTCGCTCTGCCTCAGTCTGCGGTCTATCCATATCATCTCTCCACCTATAGCCCTCGCTCTGCCTCAGTCTGCGGTCTATCCATATCATCTCTCCACCTATAGCCCTCGCTCTGCCTCAGTCTGCGGTCTATCCATATCATCTCTCCACCTATAGCCCTCGCTCTGCCTCAGTCTGTGGTCTATCCATATCATCTCTCCACCTATAGCCCTCGCTCTGCCTCAGTCTGCGGTCTATCCATATCATCTCTCCACCTATAGCCCTCGCTCTGCCTCAGTCTGTGGTCTATCCATATCATCTCTCCACCTATAGCCCTCGCTCTGCCTCAGTCTGTGGTCTATCCATATCATCTCTCCACCTATAGCCCTCGCTCTGCCTCAGTCTGTGGTCTATCCATATCATCTCTTCACCTATAGCCCTCGCTCTGCCTCAGTCTGCAGTCTATCCATATCATCTCTCCACCTATAGCCCTCGCTCTGCCTCAGTCTGTGGTCTATCCATATCATCTCTCCACCTATAGCCCTCGCTCTGCCTCAGTCTGCGGTCTATCCATATCATCTCTCCACCTATAGCCCTCGCTCTGCCTCAGTCTGCAGTCTATCCATATCATCTCTCCACCTATAGCCCTCGCTCTGCCTCAGTCTGTGGTCTATCCATATCATCTCTCCACCTATAGCCCTCGCTCTGCCTCAGTCTGCGGTCTATCCATATCATCTCTCCACCTATAGCCCTCGCTCTGCCTCAGTCTGCAGTCTATCCATATCATCTCTCCACCTATAGCCCTCGCTCTGCCTCAGTCTGCAGTCTATCCATATCATCTCTCCACCTATAGCCCTCGCTCTGCCTCAGTCTGTGGTCTATCCATATCATCTCTCCACCTATAGCCCTCGCTCTGCCTCAGTCTGTGGTCTATCCATATCATCTCTCCACCTATAGCCCTCGCTCTGCCTCAGTCTGTGGTCTATCCATATCATCTCTCCACCTATAGCCCTCGCTCTGCCTCAGTCTGCGGTCTATCCATATCATCTCTCCACCTATAGCCCTCGCTCTGCCTCAGTCTGTGGTCTATCCATATCATCTCTCCACCTATAGCCCTCGCTCTGCCTCAGTCTGCGGTCTATCCATATCATCTCTCCACCTATAGCCCTCGCTCTGCCTCAGTCTGCGGTCTATCCATATCATCTCTCCACCTATAGCCCTCGCTCTGCCTCAGTCTGCGGTCTATCCATATCATCTCTCCACCTATAGCCCTCGCTCTGCCTCAGTCTGTGGTCTATCCATATCATCTCTCCACCTATAGCCCTCGCTCTGCCTCAGTCTGCAGTCTATCCATATCATCTCTCCACCTATAGCCCTCGCTCTGCCTCAGTCTGCGGTCTATCCATATCATCTCTCCACCTATAGCCCTCGCTCTGCCTCAGTCTGCGGTCTATCCATATCATCTCTCCACCTGGCCCTCGCTCTGCCTCAGTCTGTGGTCTATCCATATCATCTCTCCACCTGGCCCTCGCTCTGCCTCAGTCTGTGGTCTATCCATATCATCTCTCCACCTGGCCCTCGCTCTGCCTCAGTCTGTGGTCTATCCATATCATCTCTCCACCTATAGCCCTCGCTCTGCCTCAGTCTGCGGTCTATCCATATCATCTCTCCACCTATAGCCCTCGCTCTGCCTCAGTCTGCAGTCTATCCATATCGAGCAACACATGTTGAATCATATCATCGTTATCACTAGCTGTGTTTCCATTACAGTTTTTCGCAAAATAATTGCGATATTTCTACAACTTCGACAATGTACAATTGCGACTTGTAGGCGTTTCCATTGAAGTTGCGTTTGGTCACCTGAATGCAATTCCCATTAGCCTACCAGCAGCTGCCTGCCACAGTGGATCTGCCCCATATCCCGTCCCCTGCATGCTCAAATCCAACCAATGGTCAATGCAAATCACAACATGAAGTTACAACACATATAAACGAGCCTGATTATCAATTCAAAATAAAATTAGTTGCAAAATGTTGCTGGCTGCAGTGAATGCAGTGAGCGCGACAGGCAGAGGGAAAAAGCCTAATAGCCTAATAGCCTACAACTGGTCCGATTTAGAGTAGGGATCGACCGATATCAGTTTTTCAGGGCCGATACGATATCGATTATCGGGTAATCAAAATGACCGATAGCCGATATTTGGAACCGATATACATTTGCAGTAAAAATAAAAATCTTGGTGTCAAAATTTTAAATAACACAACTCGTTGTGGAAATGCATTTTCCTCAGTTTATCCAACTGCAATATTAATTGAAAATATTCACATTAAAGTGTTGATCTGTGTGTGTGTGTGTGTCACAACCTATAACCTGTTCCCATTTCCATGTGTATGCTCACTCTAGTGGAGACTTGGGAACATCAACTGTGGAGACAAGGGTGTATTCACACCTCTAGGTCGTTTGGCTTTGGTTGGATTCAGGGGCTTAATTTATACAATTGTTGCATTTGTGCCTTGGTTCGTTTGTGTTCACACAGCCACAAATCAAACCGGTAAATACAGTAAGAAAGCAACACATCTGACTACAGTGTGTAGGCTCCAATAAAACAGGACAGGTTGCTGATATGGGATGGGATTCATGGCTTCTGTTCAGATATGAAAGACAACATGTTTCCAACCATATAAAGTTAGTCAGACTTTTCTAGTAGAACAATGTAGCCTACTATATCTTATACTGAAGTAGAACCATACTGTAACTGTAGTAGCCTAGGCTACATTACAGGTTAATTTGAACAAAACATTAATTAGAGCAGCTTATGGAATTTATAAATGTCCTTTGTAGCAGTGTAGAGACTAAATATCTGCAAATGACATCTCAAAGACAGGATGCTGTTGAGAAATATTTGAGGCTGTCTTCAATTCTGCTAAAACAGCATTGCAGAGCTTTATGCTGTTGGTATCCTATTTTATGGTTAAGTAGCCTATATTTGCATGCCTACTCATGGCTGCAGACAGTAGTGTCACGAGCAGAGCCGTGATCCCAGTCTCATCTCTCTCTCTCACACAGCTGCAGATGGTTAAGTGACGTTAACGA
Organism: Poromitra crassiceps; assembly: GCF_964638095.1. Classification (NCBI taxonomy): domain Eukaryota; kingdom Metazoa; phylum Chordata; class Actinopteri; order Beryciformes; family Melamphaidae; genus Poromitra; species Poromitra crassiceps. Next base: position 40,495,996 of record NC_139644.1, on the reverse strand, counting down.
GCAGGCCACTTTGTGCAAGCCGTGTGCCGTGTGCTCTCTCGTCTCTCTCTCTCTCCCTCTCTTTATCTATCTCTCCCTCTCTCTCTGCCTCGCGCAAATGCGGGACATCGTCTCAATTTGCGGGACGCGTGAAAAGTGTTGAAAATGCGGCGCAGTCCTGCACAAAGCGGGACAGATGGTCACTTATCACTGCAAGAAAGTGCATTCGGCGGATTTCAACTCACGCTTCTATCAAACCTACCATATCTCCACGCTTAATTTGCACTGCATGCCATGCAGCCAGGGAGCGCTTCATACGAATCATCTACTAATAAGAATGATAGATCAGACGATTGTGGTGTTTATGCAATGTCAGCCTAGATAACTATGATGTTTATTCACTTTATTGCAAGCTTGGCAGCCTGCTGCGGACTCGCTGCACAGACCCACACGGCACGCTGTTGAATGAAGGCACAAGGCAGCTCGGATTTCATCTGAGAAGCCCTCTGATAGGCTAATACTCACCAATCAGATAGCGCTGTGGGCAGGACATTTGCACAGCAGCAACACAGAGCAGCAACACAGAGAAACACACAGGCTGGTTAGAGCTGCATTCTGAGCCAATAGCGCATTTTTTAATTAATTTATTATATCGGCAAACAGCCAATGAAAATGCCGATACAGATAATCGGCAAAATGCTGAATATCGGCCATAATAATCGGCCAAACCGATAATCGGTCGACCCCTAATTTAGAGATGGAGGAGGGAAAAGGCTGATTTGGTCAATAATCACAATGTTGTGTATTATAATTATAACACTGCACCTGAAACGTGTGTAATGTATTACTCACAGTCACTGTATTCACTTCAGTCAGGAGCACGCACCGCACCGGTGTGTGCTTGCTTTTCATCCCCTCGCGCTGTGCCAAATGCGCGCACACAGGCAGCCTGTCACCATGGACCGATTTCTGCCATTAAACATTATCTATTTTATATATATATTGCATAACACTCGTCTTTCTGCTAGCGTTGCTTCAAAGTTTTCCATTGCTGCGGAGGTTTTGCCACGGCTTATCGAACCGTTTCTTCCTCATTTTTCGCTGCTTTTCCAAAGCAGAATGGGTCACAATGACGTGCTAATGCGAAAAAACTGTTTCCATTACACTTTTGCGATAAACTGCTATATCGACACGTCTGAAAAACCACCTCATGAGAGCGCAAAAACGTTTTGCGATATTTGGGAGGTTTTTCGAAATTTACGTGTTTCCATTACCCACTTTCTATTGCGATATTTAGATTTTGCGCATTTCAGAGTGTAATGGAAACACAACTAATGACGAGACAGACCTCGACAGTGTCAGGTGCACTGGTGCGACCAATGAAATTGTTTAGTTGTACTGGCCAGATTTTTGGGCGCATGTGCGACCAAAATGGTCTGGAGCCCTGAAAGTTGTTTTACTTGCCTAAACATCAGCAAAGTAGTTCAAGTTGTTTTGCGTTTAACAGGAACGGCAGCGAGCTTTTCAAATGAAGCAATGTTTTGTTTCTGGATTGCAGAAACATACAATGCCAACATGTT
>NC_139644.1:40486937-40491937 GCF_964638095.1 Poromitra crassiceps | reverse complement strand
TCTCTCTCTCTCTCTCTCTCTCTCTCTCTCTCTCTCTCTCTCTCCATCATCAATCTATCCTCTTCTTCTCTAGCTCTCCATCCCTCCCTTGGTTGAACAGGTCCTCTTTCTGTCATGACATTGCGTGTTTTCGTGAGGTCTCTTTCAGACCACTTCACTCGCCGTCAGTAATGTAGGAGGGTGAACTTTGACCTCTAATCAGTGATCATCATAAGGCGTATTATACTTTCAGAAAAGCATTCCTTTGTGTTAATTTGTGATTGTTTTTCCTTAAATAACCCTGTCACATCAGTTTGATATATTGGCCCTGTCCAATTCTCAAGTGAACGAGCTATATCCAGTAGGTGCAACAGCCTACAAGTCGATATGGAGGGCTTTTAGTAAAACAGCCTACAAGTCGATATGGAGGGCTTTTAAAGGCACACCAAAAGCATATGAACCCAGGGAGGATTTGAAACTTCTCCAACTCTTAGTGGAAGTAACTGAGCGGTCTTGTGGAAGTTAATATGTCCATTTACTATCATGTGAAAAAGAGAGCCAATGTGAACGTCACTTCCTGCCTTTCTCCCTGTACCAGCATCAGAAGAAATATAACGGTGGTGAATGGAGACAGACACAGACGTTACTTTTTAGATCCTGTTTGAATTGTGCCACTATGCATGTCAAAAGTGTGTGGTGTTTTCATGTGCCAACAGTAGGGATGGGACCGATCCGATCCAATATCGGTATCGGGTGCCGATACTGACATAATTCACGAATCGGAATCGGAAAAATAATAATAATAATAAATAAATAAAAATGCAATTCCAGCACGGGCCGTAATTTGCCCATGTATAATAGTATCCTTCTTTTGCCTTGTATATTTTCTTAATTTTGTCTGCTTTTTGCAAGGTATATTTAAAAAAAAATCTTTAATTGGCCAAATCTTTGCCTATACTGTATATTCAAGAAAAATATCGGTATCGGAATAATATCGGTATCGGCAGATATCCAAATTCAGGTATCGGAATCGGATCGGAAGTGAAAAAATGTGGATCGGTGCATCCCTAGCCAACAGGCAATGTCTCATTCTCTCATCATCAAATACTGCCTAGTGCCAAGTGCCAACCCAGTCACTGACCTCTGACCTCACAACCCAGTCACTGACCTCTGACCTCACAACCCAGTCACTGACCTCTGACCTCACAACCCAGTCACTGACCTCTGACCTCACAACCCAGTCACTGACCTCTGACCTCACAACCCAGTCACTGACCTCTGACCTCACAACCCAGTCACTGACCTCTGACCTCACAACCCAGTCACTGACCTCTGACCTCACAACCCAGTCACTGACCTCTGACCTCACAACCCAGTCACTGACCTCTGACCTCACAACCCAGTCACTGACCTCTGACCTCACAACCCAGTCACTGACCTCTGACCTCACAGCACCTCAACCCAGTCACTGACCTCTGACCTCACAACCCAGTCACTGACCTCTGACCTCACAACCCAGTCACTGACCTCTGACCTCACAACCCAGTCACTGACCTCTGACCTCACAGCACCTCAACCCAGTCACTGACCTCTGACCTCACAACCCAGTCACTGACCTCTGACCTCACAGCACCTCACTGAAAACAACACATCCAGTGCACAATAACCTGGACACGCTCTGATTCCCCTTATGTGGAGGACAGTTTAGCTGAGACACCGAGGCATAAAGACACTTTATCCTGTTTACTGTTAGTCTTCAGTTTAGCTGAGACACAGAGGCATAAAGACACTTTATCCTGTTTACTGTTAGTCTTCAGTTTAGCTGAGACACCGAGGCGTAAAGACACTTTATCCTGTTTACTGTTAGTCTTCAGTTTAGCTGAGACACCGAGGCGTAAAGACACTTTATCCTGTTTACTGTTAGTCTTCAGTTTAGCTGAGACACCGAGGCATAAAGACACTTTATCCTGTTTACTGTTAGTCTTCAGTTTAGCTGAGACACCGAGGCGTAAAGACACTTTATCCTGTTTACTGTTAGTCTTCAGTTTAGCTGAGACACCGAGGCATAAAGACACTTTATCCTGTTTACTGTTCACGGTAATAATTCCATTACTGCTGTTTATTTATGTATATCCAGCACTGCTGTTAGGGATGCACTGAGCAATCAGCCACTGATGGTAATCGGCCAATAGACACGCTAAATAGGTCATCAGTGATTGGCTAGGCACCTTTCAACGGCCTGATCACATTATAGGCTGCCTACATTCATTATTTATGTGCTCGTGCCATTTGATCCTAATTGAATACAGGCTTTTTATTGTTATAAAGGAGAACGTGTCCATCACTGGCCTTCTGCACAGAAGGAAACTTGGATGTTTTCTGGTTTTAACTAACAGTGTTTCCCCTAGAAAAAAACCTCAGGCCTGGAGGGATCTCGAAACTCCTCAAATACCCCGACAGCAACGGTGGGGGCCCTCGCTGGCGACGCTAAACTTTTAGCTAACCTGTTCGCATCTATGTTCGCAATGGCATCCCAAGTATCATCATACTATTATGGGATGCGATGCGAACAGTTGTATTATGGGATGTGCGTTTCCCAGGCAACGACACACGTTGACACCTTTTGGAACAGCACTGCACGCTGGCACAATGCTCCTCAAAGCAAAATGCTTATTGTTTTGAATGATTTGGCATCTTCTATTACTGTCAACACTGTCAACACCAGTATTGTTGTATTGTAATAATATGCCATAAAGGTTTATTGAAATTTTGGGGAGAGCAGGGGGGGGAAAAAGAAGAAAAGAAAATCTGGCCTGGCGGGGGCGTCATTGGCCTGGCGGGCCCACCAGGCATGTAGAATGGTAGGGGAAACACTGACTAAGATTGACAACTCACGTCTCACTTTGTGTTATGAATTTCTTAGCCCATTTTATTAGAAAAAGTTGAATGTACTAACGCGCGCTCGATTCCTTCGCTCTCGCTCGTCCTGCAGCTCGCATACGCAGCTTGGCCGCTTTTATCTCCGTGAAGCGTCCACACTCTAAAAATGGTATTCGGGACAGCCCCAGTAATCACTAGGGGTGGGACAAAATATCGATACTCACGGTATCGCGATATTTCCACTTGCGATACGTTATCGATACACTAGCACCAAGTATCGATATGTTTATTTAAAAAAAAAAAAAATTTTTTTTTTTTTTTTTTTTTTTTTTTAATAAACAGGCTAAAATATTATGCTGTGTGTGGTAGTTCAAACATAGTTTCAAGTTGACGTTTATTTATGTTTGTAGTTGAAACAAAAACATAAATACTGTAGGCTACATGAATGGAAATGTTTGATCATTAATATCTACTTTTAGAAATGATATAGGTAGGTAGGTTATATAGGTTTTCTTGTTTTAATAATTATAATAAAAAGACTTAATGTGTAACTTTTCCTCCGTGGTATCGAAAATGGTATGAGTGAGTGAGTGAACTCTGAGAGAGTTCATGTCAATTCTGCTAATAAATACATAATACCTGCTTCTTGCCTTTTAGGGGTATTTTTTTCTCTTCAGTTACACAGGTATCGTGATGTATCGTCTTCCAATATATCGATTATCGCAGTATCGCTGTATCGTGATAATATCGTTATCGAGGGCCAAGTATCGTGACGATATCGTATCGTGAGCTACTCAGCGATTCCCACCCCTAGTAATCACCCCAAAATAGAGACGGGACGATAGGAAGAATTCATATCACGATTATAGTGACCAAAATTATCACGGTTATCAGTATTATTACGGTTTGTTAAAATGTGCTGATTTTTTTTTCAAAAAGTACTAATAGTACACTCACAGAAATCATTTCACCAAGTTTTATATTGAAAACTCAGACCCAAAAAGGATTGATACACTCACTGAAATCATGTCTCCAAGGCTGTGCGTCTGCATCTGGGAGACGGTTGCCATGTTTGGTTGATGATGGACAGTATTTACCATGTTTTTCAAAGCACTGTAATCAAGCTAACATGGTAATCATGGTACCACATTTGAAAGGCTGTAAACATGTTTAGAAGGTAATGATTGTTTACATATCTAATTCATCATTTCTCTCCCTCTCTCTACTCCCCCGCAAACAACACCTGCTGTTCTAGGCCAGACAGCAAGAACAGAGGGAGGAGCGAGAGGAGGGGAGAAGAGAGAGAGAGAGAGGGAAGAGAGAGATGAAGAGGGAGGAGAGATGGAGAGTGGGAACAGAGTCACAGAGAGGTGAGAGTGGAGAGGTAAAGATAAGAGAGCAGATGCTGCTGACAGATTTGAATACCAAGTTAATGAACTAACTCCAAATAATACCAATACTACACAAAGTGGCAGCCATTATATAATGCAGAGTTAAGTGTTAAGTGTTTTTTTCTCATGGATTTATTTTCCCATCATCTATCCAGCGAAGGTTCAAACTAGGCACATGATAATCATATTGCTTGATTTTCTAAAGGAAATGTAATAGTTACAAGGATTCACGAGTATGAATTTTATACAATCACAATGATAGCTGATAGACCCTTTTTATGTTTGTAAACAGTGATTCAGTTTTTTGTGCGCGAAGCCGAACTAGTTGCAGAAAGTTGTGTGTGTGTGTGTGTGTGTGTGTGTGTGTGTGTGTGTGTGTGTGTGTGTGTGTGCGTGTGCGTGTGCAAGGCAGCACATGGTCTAAGACAGTGATACTCAACCCGAGAATCTAGAGCCAAATGCGGCTCCTGAGTAGCTGTGGCTCTTTTAAAGAGCGTGGTGCAGGTATAGAAAAAATACAGTTAGGACTCAAGATTCTTATGAAAATACCCCCCAAAAAATTAAATAAAAATAAAACATGAAAAGGTGGCATTATAATGCACATGTTCACACAAAAACAAGCCAAGCCATCTGTGCAGATAACACCTGTGACGTCACTTGGGCTACTGTACTTACTGTAATAATAATAATATACAGTCGATGTGTACTAGGGATGGGCATTTCTAGCAAAAACACTATTCGAAATTCGCT
>NC_139644.1:40459437-40481937 GCF_964638095.1 Poromitra crassiceps | reverse complement strand
CTCGAATGGCCACTTGTGGCTGGGTACAAAATGTGCGATGGTCAAAATGTGAAAGTGGAGGCTTCAAAACAGGTGTGGTGAGGAAGAGAGGGAAGGAGATGGAGAGAGAGGAGGTGGAGGGGGGAGCAGAGAGGGTGAGGAAAAGAGGGAAGGAGATGGAGAGAGAGAGAGAGGACGTGGAGGGGGGAGCAGAGAGGGTGAGGAAGAGAGGGAAGGAGATGGAGAGAGAGAGAGGACGTGGAGGGGGGAGCAGAGAGGGTGAGGAAGAGAGGGAAGGCGATGGAGAGAGAGAGAGGACGTGGAGGGGGGAGCAGAGAGGGTGAGGAAAAGAGGGAAGGAGATGGAGAGAGAGAGAGAGGACGTGGAGGGGGGAGCAGAGAGGGGGAGGAAGAGAGGGAAGGAGATGGAGAGAGAGAGAGGACGTGGAGGGGGGAGCAGAGAGGGTGAGGAAGAGAGGGAAGGAGATGGAGAGAGAGAGAGGACGTGGAGGGGGGAGCAGAGAGGGTGAGGAAGAGAGGGAAGGAGATGGAGAGAGAGAGAGGACGTGGAGGGGGGGGCAGAGAGGGTGAGGAAGAGAGGGAAGGAGATGGAGGGAGAGAGAGAGGACGTGGAGGGGGGAGCAGAGAGGGTGAGGAAGAGAGGGAAGGAGATGGAGAGAGAGAGAGGACGTGGAGGGGGGAGCAGAGAGGGTGAGGAAGAGAGGGAAGGAGATGGAGAGAGAGAGAGGACGTGGAGGGGGGAGCAGAGAGGGTGAGGAAGAGAGGGAAGGAGATGGAGAGAGAGAGAGGACGTGGAGGGGGGAGCAGAGAGGGTGAGGAAGAGAGGGAAGGAGATGGAGAGAGAGAGAGGACGTGGAGGGGGGAGCAGAGAGGGTGAGGAAGAGAGGGAAGGAGATGGAGAGAGAGAGAGGACGTGGAGGGGGGAGCAGAGAGGGTGAGGAAATGCAAATGCAAAAGACTGAAAGAGGAAGGCAGAGACGTGCTTCTCTTAGTTCTTGTCCTTGCTATAGAATCTCAATATGCCTCAGAATCAGCTCAGTGTGTATGTGTGTCTATGTGTGTGTGTGTGTGTGTGTGTGTGTGTGTGTGTGTGTGTGTGTGTGTGTGTGTGTGTGTGTGTGTGTGTGTCTGTGTGTGTCTATGTGTGTGTGTGTGTGTGTGTGTGTGTGTGTGTGTGTGTGTGTGTGTGTGTGTGTGTGTGTGTTGAATATAAGTGTTTGCACCTGCATCTGTGTGTGCCACTGCTTACACATTTTTGTTTTTGTGCGATTTCTGTGTGCGTGCGCATGTGTGTATCTGCGTGTGTGTGTGTGTGTGTGTGTGTGTGTGTGTGTGTGTGTGTGTGTGTGTGTGTGTGTGTGTGTGCATGTGCGCATGTGCCTGTGTGCGTGTGTACGCTGTCGTTTTATATTTGGGCTCTAGACTTTTAACATGTAATTTTCCATTCACAACTGCAACACCAACACGTGCGCGCACACGCACACACACACAGACAGACACACACACACACACACACACACACACACACACACTCCAGCACTTTAGCCTTTACCGCCAAACACACTCGCTCACTCTAACCAAGGCTCTCTCTCCCTCTCTCTGCCTGCGGACGCTAGCTGCTTGGATCCGTGGGGTCGCTCGTCAATGTGAACAGACAGGCAGACACGGGCTGAGTTCAGCCCTGACAAAACGGAGCAAAACGTTTGTTTCAAACGGAAACAGTGGTGCGTTGAACACCCTGTTGTGTTAATGTTATGCAAGCATTGCACCTGTCTGTTGGATCCATTGAAGCACTTCGCAAGTAAAAATGTCAGGTGTGGTAACCATGGAAACTAGCATAATCTAGCATGCCGTAATTTATAAAAACAAGATTTGGCCTTCAAAAAGTTCGTTTTTTTTCAAAAATGAGTCTTGAAAAGGGGGGTCGTCTACTCGGACCAATACTATGGGACTGCACAGACAGGTTGCACAGGAGCTTGTTTTCTTGTTGTATCCACCCTGTTTCTATTCAGCTTATGTTCAGACGCGGGGGTGGGCCAAATTCTTCCGGGTTGTTTTAACACTTCCGGCGGTCACGGCGCCAAATACAAAAGAACGTCAGAAGAAGAGAGTTGTTTTTGTAGCGGACAGTGCAGGGGGTAAAACAAAGAACGTAGCCTACTACTTTGAGCTCGGTACACAGCAAGCAAACGGAGTATCCACTGTCAGATAACGTTATCGTCGACAATGACGAGCACTTTCTTGTAAAACATACCTGGACTCCAACAAAGAAAGCTTCAGATGGTTTTCTCTCCTCCGAGCGCAGCTCGAGACACTTAGGTCTATTCACCTTATTCTTTGCCCACACATGGACGCTTCCGCATTACGTCATTTTGTAATAGTATTTCCGTTTTGACTTGCCAAAAACTCCGCAGGCAAGATGGCTGCGCACAGTCCGCATTTAAACTGGCAGAATTACTCCGCCATAAACTAACATATCTTGGCCAATACGTATGTAACATGCAAAATAAAACAACCCGTAATATCTTAATTTTATGTAGAATGCAGAGGATATGTAACTGTTTAGTTAAACTTGCATTCCAGGAATATTGTGCAGCGCTCTTAAGACGACGTTAGTGGAGTGGACGTTAGGTTGCGCACCTATGTTAGGTTGCGTAACCTATGTGCGATTCGAAATAACGCATCCGAGATAGAAACGTTATGAATATAGCCACGTTATAAACAACAAACTAACGCTGGTGATCCGTATGGAATCAGTGTTACTCGAAATGGTTAACGGTTATATCAATTTGGTCATTCAGTGGCATTTTACTGCCATATAACATAACTAACTAGTGGCTAATATTATTAGCCACTAGTGGCCTTCGCAACTAGCACTGAACCGGAAGAACAAATACGTTTGCGTTGAACGCGGAAGAGAGAAAAAGTGGGCGTGGTGAATAAGGTGAATAAGACCCACAGACGTTAACGTAATTCACTGGAATGCGAGAATTAACGAGCCAGTTACATGGCGTTGCATTCTTAGACATTGCCGTTTGCTTTTATTTGGTATGTTACATACAATTGGCTAAATTATTAGTTAATTCAGAGTTAGATGATATTGGAGCAGCCGGCCATTTTCTTTTTCTTTTGCCGGAAGTCGTCACACGACCACACAACCCGGGTCAAATGGGCGTGGCTACATAAGGTGAATAAGGCAAATAAAATTATGTCTACAGTCATTGATGCAGCAGAAGAAGAGCCAAATCTAACTTCCTTTTTCCAGCCATGACGAGGCCGAACCAAGAGACTCCACACAGACCACACACACACACACACACACACATACAGACTCCACACAGACCACACACACACACACACACACACACACACACACACACACACACACACACACACACACACAGGAACAGTGTCATGTCTCAATGTCAAATGATGGTGCAAAATGAAGCCGAGCCCTGCAATGTTCAAGTCATAAACAGCAGCTTTTACAACTCATTTGGAAACAGTATTCATCTTATGCAGCCCCGCCCACTTTTTCTCTCTTCTGTGTTAGACGCAATTGTATTTCCTCTTCTGGTTCAGCGCTAGTTGGCGGCCAATTTCAAAACAAAACGTCACTATGAATTAAGTTTGGCAACATTCAGAAGCTACACTGCGGCCAACCTCAGTTACATGTTCATAACGTTACTGCTGCGAGGAGCCGATGGCTGTACCCGGTCGGCATTTAACGTTAGTTACAAAAGCACGTCGATAGTGTTTTCTCACTGCCAGTAGTAGGGATTGACAGATAGCTAGTCCGACTGGTCACACGGCCAGCGCTCTCAGTCCTCACTGCTCGTTAAACATTTCAAGCGTTATTCTGATAAACTGGTCATATATTTGTAATGTTACGTTCTCATCCGAAAAAATATGAAAACTTTAAAACGTTTGGTTTTTTTGCTTGAAAACAGCTTTTTGGCAAGTCTAAAAATGATTAAGGTAGGAGAAATCTACTTCCAGGTCTAAAACAGAAAGACGATTACAAAATGACGTTATGCGGAAGTGACCTTATATGGGCAAATAATAAGGTGAATAGTAGCAACATGTTTCCATGCTGGGAGAGCTCACAGCAACAGAGTCATGTTTTCAGCAAGGTGTGTCTGTTTGTCAGCAGGACATCTCAACAAAGTTATGAACAGATTTCCACTAAACTTTGTAGGTCACATGGGCCAACTTACAACTGATGAACTGTCCACACCCACTGGCCAAAAGGGGGTGTGGCAATGGGCATAGACAATCACAAAAAAGGTGCCTAACTGCCAAACATTCACGCAACACCATGCAAGTGTGTAGAAAGCCAGTGCCGTTATCTTATTTCAGTCAGGCCCCGAGTCTCATTTAGGCTCAGTTCTGCCCTGCTGTGCTGCCCCCCTGGCTCATTACACCCGGGCCTCCTCCTTCATGTAGTGAAGCGGACACCAACAGCTTCTGGAGCCCAGTGCACCAGGTGGGGGTCAGAAAGTCACTCTTAACTCATTCACCGCCAGTTTAGGACTGCCAATATTTAGCACAGGCCAAAGATTTTCATAATTGTTGGTCATCTTTCAAGACCCACAGTAAATTATCTATTAGCACCAGAGTGATTTGCAATACCTCAAAATGAAGATGTACGTCTCTGGGTTCACCAGGGAAAAAAAGTGAGCTTTTAGCATGTTCTGTACTCTACTTATAGCCATTTATATACACCCTGTTTTCTCCCAAAAGGTCTCTCTGAGAAAAGAAATTGCAGAAAATGGCATTTATGTACACAGCACACAATATCAGGCAGAACTCGCTCTCAATTCTTTTATTTTGAACTGTATTGACATCAGACATGTAAATATTATTCATTATGACACAAATGACAAAAAAAAAAAAATATATATATATATATATATATATATGAAGTGCTTTTTTTACATTCAACAATACAGTTTGCTCAGTGTGAGTGAGTGTACAGACAGACACACAGACAGACAGACAGACAGACACACACAGACACAGACACAGACACACACACACACACACACAGAGAGAGAGAGTTCTCTCCACAGCTGCTGCTAGATCGCACCTCCTTCCCCCTCCTTCCCCATCAGCGTTTTGCCTCCTCTGCTGCTCGTTTCCCTCCTCTCGCTGGGACGAATGCTGCGACAGGAACGGGTCCACGGCTTGGCTTTGGGACCAGGCGCTGCTGGAACCGGATCGATCATGTTCGTCACGGGTTTGACTAGGCAATCCAGGTTCGCCCTGCAGCAAGGCTGGCACATAGGAACGGGGTCCAGGGACCAGGATCGATCATGTTGGTCACGGGTTTGACTACCGCGGTTTCGATGTCCGCTGCTCTGCAGCAAGTCGATCAGCTCTGCAGCGCGGCGAGGGGGCATTTCAATGGCGTTTCTCCTCTGCAACAAGGAAGCGCGTTTCTCCTCCTTTCCACCTTCTTCCTAATTTCAAACAACAGCTGCGGTATGTGTTTGATAACGTGCTGTCGGCTTGACTTTGAGGTTAGGGACCCGAAACTATGTCACAGGCTGGGTAAGTGTTTCAACTATGCGCTGCACTCATAAAAACAAAAACACGTCAAACACGTCATTGGCGGGGAGGGCTATTTCTGATAACACGTCAAAGACGTCATTGGCGGTGAATGAGTTAACTGTTACGCCGGTCTTAGCTACGCCCGACTTTGTGATTTGAATTTACAACAAGCCTGACTTAACACGGTCGTAGCTGCGCCCGGTCTTTTAGGCCGCGGACGTGCGCGTCCACGTGAATACGTGCTTGTTGCCGAGCAACACACTTCTGTCAGACGAGCTGGAGACAGCTGACAGACAGCTCCAACTCAGCTCAAACTTATGGAGTTGTATTCAAAGCATAGAAACGTTCCCACAGCTACATTTAACAGCGCCAACACAAACAAACACAAACAAGACGCATGGAATTTGATCACAAGTGCAATAATGAATGCGATGGCGGACTGCGGGGAGTTGATGAAGAGGAAGAAATGGAAAGATCTTCCGACGCATCAGCTTTTAAAAACAAGTATCTGAGAGAAGCACAAGGGAAGGAGAGAACGAGCGGTTAGGATCAGAGCATGTTGGTGCAGGCAGAAGAGAACGAGCGGTTAGGATCAGAGCATGTTGGTGCAGGCAGAAGAGAACGAGCGGTTAGGATCAGAGCATGTTGGTGCAGGCAGGAGAGAACGAGCGGTTAGGATCAGAGCATGTTGGTGCAGGCAGGAGAGAATGAGCGGTTAGGATCAGAGCATGTTGATGTGTGCAGGAGAGAACGAGCGGTTAGGATCAGAGCATGTTGGTGCAGGCAGGAGAGAACGAGCGGTTAGGATCAGAGCATGTTGATGTGTGCAGGAGAGAACGAGCGGTTAGGATCAGAGCATGTTGGTGCAGGCAGGAGAGAACGAGCAGTTAGGATCAGAGCATGTTGGTGCAGGCAGAAGAGAACGAGCGGTTAGGATCAGAGCATGTTGGTGCAGGCAGGAGAGAACGAGCGGTTAGGATCAGAGCATGTTGGTGCGGGCAGGAGAGAACGAGCGGTTAGGATCAGAGCATGTTGGTGCGGGCAGGAGAGAACGAGCGGTTAGGATCAGAGCATGTTGGTGCGGGCAGGAGAGAACGAGCGGTTAGGATCAGAGCATGTTGGTGCGGGCAGAAGAGAACGGCATAGCAGAGGAGATTATGATTCAGAGTGAGTGGCCTACAGCACAGTCAATCCATAGCATGCAAGACATATTTCTCCTATTGATCCGTCTACTCAGCTCCCTGACAACACTGTCATAAACCACACTACCCACCAGCTCCTTCTGCCTTCACTTTTCACACTACACACACACGCACACACACACACACACTACACACACACACACAGGGCTGCTGCCATTTGCAATCAAATCATATATTGACGATTGGAGGGAGTGATCACCAATTGGCTTTTCTGCAGCGATATTTAAGGTGATTTGAATTAGGGCTGCACAATTACTCGTATTTTCATCGTCATCGCAATATGAACATGCGCAATAAACACATCGCAAAGACTGCCTGAAACACAATGAATAACAAAAGTGGTTTTATTTACATGCGTCATGCATTCACACTCAGCATCTGATCATTTTGTCTTGTGTTGTAAATCCAGCGTACACCTTTCCCTTACAACAGTGCACGCCGCCCCTCTGCCAAAGCCCAAACACGCTGTGTGTAGTTTCAGCTAGAGTCAGTGTGTATTTCATTTCTTTATTCAGTGGGCATAGGCTATGTTTGGGGTCTATGTTAGCATTATTAAAGCAGAAAGACATAGGAACTGTATCGCTAATATGCATACTTTAATATTTGTTTATTTATCGCAAGTCGTATCGTCATCGCTATATTGAACAATGTTATCGCACATCGCAGATTTTCCTCATATCGTGCAGGCCTAATTTGAACTAATTCTCCATCATAATCCATCTCCATCAAAAATAATCTCTAGAAGCTGCGCCCCCTACTGTACACTTGAGATAGTTTCTGGCAGAGCTGTTAATCAGCGCGAGTGAGGGGGGAACGTCGTGCTTAGCGTTACAGCACTCGAGTTACAAAAATAATCTCTAGAAGCTGCGCCCCCTACTGTACACTTAAGATATGTTTCTGGTAGAGCTCCGTTAAAATCAGCACGAGTGAGGGGGAAAGCATCTGCTCTCTACGTCTCTCTCTCTCCAGTTTCCTTGCAGCACCGTCAAGTCAGCCATTATGTACATTAAAAGCATGTCTTCCGCCGCGGGCTTTCACGTTAAGCTTAATATACATTTTGAGTAATGCTTTAGACTAGTTTCACTCCATGCAATCGTAACACATCACAACCAGTATTGTTGATGTGTAAGCTATTTTATGGAGGTTCCTCATAGTTAAGGCTATGAGTTATTTAAGTTTATTTTTGCACTGCGTGCTTTTATTTTTAAGGCTAAAAACGGGAGTGGTTGTGTCCATATTAACATGGAGATCTCGTTCCAACTTGACTCCAGCCTCCGTGTTGTGTTACTTTCTATGATGAAGAGTCAGAGTGCAACAGTGACTTGACCTGACAGCCGGAGTTAAATCCTGCTAAATGAACATGGAAAAGTAAACTGCAGAAGAAAAGTCATGGAGTTCAGCAAGAGCGAGGCCTGTAGAGGGAGGCGGCTTCAGAACGCATGGGGTCGGTCTCGAGTCTTTTCTCATATAAATGCATAATCTACGTTTATCATTCTTCTACAGGCTGCATTCAATAATATATTCCCTTTATCAAAAAGAATAATAATAATTAAAATTATGGCTAATTAATAGATTATGGTGGTCTGATCATCTATCGCCAATCTCTAATGGCCACGATTGGACGAAATGTAAATAGGGACAATTGAGCAGCCCTACACACACACACACGCACACACACCCTCACCCTCTCTCGTGATGTGTCATTAATGCCACCAAAATAATAAACACACACACACACACCCCACACACACACTCACTCTCTCGTGACGTGTCATTAATGCCACCAAAATAATAAACACACACACACACACACACCCCACACACACACACCCTCACCCTCTCGTGATGTGTCATTAATGCCACCAAATTAATCAACACACACACACACACACACACACTCACTCTCTCGTGACGTGTCATTAATGCCACCAAAATAATCAACACACACACACACACACCCCACACACACACACCCTCACCCTCTCGTGATATGTCATTAATGCCACCAAAATAATCAACACACACACACACACCCCACACACACACACCCTCACCCTCTCGTGACGTGTCATTAATGCCACCAAAATAATCAACACACACACACACACCCCACACACACACACACCCACCCTCTCGTGATGTGTCATTAATGCCACCAAAATAATAAACACACACACACCCCACACACACACACACACACACTCACTCTCTCGTGATGTATCATTAATGCCACCAAAATAATCAAAACTTCTCGTTTCTTCGTTTAGAGCAACATTCACTTATTCAACTATTTTGATCATCGATTAATCGGCTTGAGTAATTTAAAAAAAAGTACATCTCTGTCAGTCAGTCTCTGATTTCAGCTTCTTAAATGTGAATACTTTTTGACATTTTATAGACCAAACATTAACTAATCGATTAAGTGCTAAAATACTCAATTAATCCACAATGGAAAATAGTCGTTACTTGCAGCCCTAATTTAGAGTTTTGTTTGGTTCTTCCTTCATTTACAGTTAAGCGTGCATCTGTTTATCTATCAATCTATCATGCACACACACACACACACACACACACACACACACAGTCACACACACACAGCCCCTCCCTCTATTTCCTGTGAGAACTATGTGACTCTCCAACACACCCATTTATAGAGGACACCAAGCGCACCGTAACACTGCTCTGGCTCCGTCCACTCCCTCTCCTCAGCTCTGTGTGTGTGTGTGTGCGTGTGTGTGTGCATGCGCGTGTGTGTGTGTGTGTGCGTGCGTGCGTGCGTGCGTGCGTGCGTGACCTTGTAGAAGAATTCCCTTTCTCCCCGAGCTGTAGGTAAGCGACACCCTACGCCAGACAGGTCGGAGATCAGCTCAGGGCACACACACACACACACACACACACACACACACACACACACACACACACACACACACACACACACACACACCTGATGCACACACACACACACACACACACACACACACACACACACCTGATGCACACTAGGGCTGTCAATCTCCCTCTATAATCAAATTCGAATTTCAGTGCTTTATACATTTTAATATTCGAATTATATTCGAATATTTTAATTAATTTTTAATTGAAAAAAAAAAAAAAAAAAAGGGTTTTTGGATAAAATAATTGATAATAAAAAAAGACACAGCCTTTGTTTGAGCTCCTTATCAATAAACAAATAAGTAAACTTTGCCAAAACAACAATGAGCCATAAACAAAAAAAAATCAGTCACGTATTGCACTTAAGAGCTACATGTTTACATTCAGTATAGCAGCTTCAACAGTCAACTTCAGTTAACAATGAATGAACATACATTTTAAGAGCTACAGGTAGGTTTACATCAGTATAGCAGCTTCAACAGTCAACTTCAGTTAACACTCTTTTCTTCAAGTATGTTGTCAGAACTTGTCACTGTTCTAGTGTTCTAAAAAAAAAAAAAAAAAAAAAAAAAAAAAAAAATTAAAAAATTAAATATTCGTTTTTAAAAAATAATAATAATCGAATTTCGTTCATAATTATTAAATTCGAATAATATTCGAATATCAAAATTCGTTTCAACAGCCCTAATGCACACACACACACACACACACACACACACACACCTATAAACACAGGCGTACTTGAGTTAACCTGATATACTGTATTTTGGGGGTACAATTTGGAGTCTCAAGATCTGAAATTTCTGATCTGAAACACACTCTTTTTCATTCCCTCTCGCTCTCTGATCCATCCAGGCCCAGTCAGCCACAACCACCCCCAGTATCAGAGTGTACATGTGGGTACCTGCCTCCTATAGGGTGGGCGTCCCCCACAATAATGATAGTATCACAATACTTAAGTCACGATACAATATTATTGCAATTTCAAAAATATTGCAATATATTGCAATTTGTATCGATTCCATATCACCACCACCCCGCCCCCCTGGCACTGAGGCTCCCTGCGGTGCAGCAGCGGAGAGGCTAACATTGGCCCATAGCCTGTACTTCATCATTAGCGCCACACATCGAGTCCATTCCCATGCTAATGACCGTATTGACCCGCCGAGCCATTTTGAACACTGGGGACGGGAAAGTACCTGGAAGATTGTTGGCATGTGGAGAAGAAGTTGCATGTATGTCTTTCTTTCTTTAGAATATTGTCATGAGTCCATCATTTTCCTCATATGATTGTATGTGAACAGTCTCAAGAACAACAACCACAATGAATGCTTGAATATAAGCAGGGAAGTTTGTTAGCTCGCTTACTTTTTACTCAGCTACGCGCTAGCTACTTGGGCTAGACTCTGGTCGTTAGCAATAAGAGCCAGAGGCCAAATATATTAAAATGTTTATATATTAGATGTTTGCATGATGTGCTTGGGCATACAGGCCCGAGGCTACTCGCACTTCCAGGTAGAGTTTCCCAAATTGTCTATTTCGTTTTTTGTTTTTTTTTACCTTTATTTATACAGGGGGAGTCTCACTGAGAGCAATGCTCTCTTTTTCAGGAGTGCCCTGTTCACATTCACACACACATTCATACCTGGAAGCTGCCCAGTACAACCACAGTCTGATCTGCTGGCCACTGAGCAGCTCCACTGGAGCAGTTGGGGTTAAGGGCCTTGCTCAAGGGCACCTCAGTGGTGGTAATGAGGGAGGGGCAAGCGCTGCCTTTTCACTTTCCCCACCCAGATTTATCCTGCCGGTCCCGGGGATTGAACCGACGACCTTCCGGTCACAAGCTCGCTTCTCTAACCATTGGGCCACCACTGCCCCAAAAATGGCCGCTGCGTGAACACAGTCAACGTAGAGGTGATGGAGGGATGGCTTGAATTGTGTGTGTGTGTGTGTGTGTGTGTGTGTGTCAGTCAGGACAATCTGTACCCAGCTGACTGCTACAGACTGGTGTGTATTTTGTTGCAGGCGACATGAAATATAAATTGAATGTGTGTGTGTGTGTGTGTGTGTGTGTGTGTGTGTGTGTGTGTGTGTGTGTGTGCGTGTGTGCATGACATGTGTGCGTGTATGCTAGCATGCGTGTGTGCGTGCGTGCGTGTATGCTAGCGTGCGTGAGTGCGTGCGTGTGTGTATGCTAGCGTGCGTGCGTGTATGCTAGCGTGCGTGAGTGTGTGCGTGTGTGTATGCTAGCGTGCGTGTGTGTATGTGTGTGTGCGTGATCCAGACACCTACCTTGACACTGGAATCCCTGCTTGCCAAACCCCCTGTGGAGAGAACACACAGACAACAGGTTGAACATGATGATGGCACAGGAAAACACATGAGACCTTGAATAGAAAGAAACTTGAATAGCGAAACCCAGTGAAGTTCAGCTTTTACACCGCACTTGTTCGCCACAGGACTTTTGCGTGTAGTGGCACATGTCAAACACTAGCCGTGTTTCCATCGTTTTTTATGCACATTTTGAAGTATCGCATTAGAAAAGGTTGATGGAAACGGTAAAATAAAAATATAAGATAAGAAACATTTTTACACTCACATGAGGTGTTGTTTTTTTGCCTTTTTTTAAGAGTTAATGTCCAAGGTGGGAGAGGGGAACACCTTTGAGCCTGTGCTGGCAGCTTGTCCGGTCTGCTGCCATGTGTTCTGATAACGCTGCAGCCAATGTCTTTTCCAAGCCCACTCCCACATCTTGTTTCACACATATATGATGCTGAGCGCCGCAGAACGGCCATTTCTCCTGTCATATTGGCCATAGTATTTACTCATCACCACATTTACTCATACCCATCATCTGTGATATATATATTAGGGCTGTTCGATTTTGCCTAAAAATTTAATTGACGATTTTTTTCTCTCAAAACTCGATTTTCGAATACTACTATACTTCTCTAAACATTTGTTGCCTTGCAGAGCTCTTTTTTTCCTCTTTTTTTCATAAGTGACAAATTACGCTTTTACTCTGTAAACAGGAAGTTTACAACCCAACTTCCTGTTTTAGCCTAACTTCCTGGCTGTTGCTTGCTAACCTGCAGTCACTTGACACTGGTGGATTTGCGCTTTTGGAGGTGAGTCCTAACGTTACTCGGTGGCCTCACGTGTTGTTAGGCAACATTTCAGCGTCCAGTGATAACGTCTTTGTTAATGCGCGCGCGTGTGTGTGTGTGTTGTGGTAATCGTTATCTTGCACAGCCCGCAGTGCAACACGCTGCTCAGTGCTCACACACTGTGCTTTTTGGAGGTGTTGAAATAAGTTCATTGCTGCTGTCTTTAGTAGCCAGCAGTAGTCACAGCCTCCCAGAGAGACTTTACAGCGGGGAGAAAAGACGAGTAGTGTCATGTACGCGTGCTGCTACAGCACGCATACATGACAGAAAGCCGCCGTAACGTAATTACCTTAGTTAAAAAAAACGATTTTACGATTTTCATTTCTTTAACATCGTCCTAACTAATTAATTTGATTACTATTCAAAATCGATTTATCGAGCAGCCCTAATATATATATATATATATATATATATATATATATCTGTGGCAAGCAACCGATGGAAAGCGCTTGTCACACACACAGCCTACTTATTTGCTTATGGAGACGCACTTGATTCCAATTTTAAGGTTGACGACTTTTCAACGGTTTGTTTAGAAAAAAAGAAAAAGCATGAGAAAAAGAACATGTATGCCAGCCCCACATGGCTACAAGGAGTTGATCCCATCTGAGTAACACACACAGTGTCACACACACACAGTCACACACACAGTGTCACACACACACAGTCACACACACAGTGTCACACACACAGTGTCACACACACACACACACACACACACACTTTCATATTTGGCTACAAATAGATAATCTCCGTGGGTGTCAAATCACTCACTGTTCTCATTCATTACATTTATTGACCCGGGCACGACAGACAGACAGAGAGACAGGCAGACAGACAGACAGAGAGACAGACAGACAAGAGAGAGAGAGAGAGACAGGCAGGCAGGCAGACAGACAGAGAGACAGACAGACAAGACAGAGAGAGAGAGAGAGAGAGAGACAGGCAGGCAGGCAGGCAGACAGACAGACAGACAGAGAGAGAGAGAGAGAGAGAGACAGGCAGGCAGGCAGGCAGACAGACAGACAGACAGAGAGAGAGACAGACAGACAGACAGACAGACAGACAGACAGACAGACAAGACAGAGAGAGAGAGAGAGAGAGAGACAGGCAGGCAGACAGACAGAGAGACAGACAAGACAGAGAGAGCGAGACAGGCAGGCAGGCAGACAGACAGAGAGAGAGAGAGACAGACAGACAGACAGACAGACAGACAGACAGACAGACAGACAGACAGACAGACAGGCAGATGTGCCATGCGTGCACAACATTCTTCTGTTTAGGGATGTTTACAGCCAATGAGACCATCGCATTAGCCTCCCATGAGTGCACGCACGCAAGCACTCACACACACACACACACACGCGCGTACACACACACACACACACACACACACACACACACACAGGAGATATTCTAGGTCAAACCATTTAGCCATTGAGAAATTAAAAAGCCGTCACAGGACTTAAATAATGGACATGTTGGGAATAGCAGGCAGCCTAGATAATAAGAGCCGGCCTAAATGAGGCCAAGCTAGAGGCGCTAACTCATTGAATAACGCGGGTGAGCGACGGGGCCCGGCGGGCTGCGACCTGTCTGCACAGGTGAGGAAGAGGTGTGGTCAGGCAGCAGGTGTTTGACCTGTGTGAGGCATCCTCAACCTTTTTCACATCAAGGACCACTAATGGGCCTTCTTCACAGCAGCCGTTTTGAACCCATCAGGTTCATGTGTGCGTGCGTCTCTAAAAAACAGACGGTTGGCTCTCGCAATTTTCAAATGCTTGCGCCTAAAACACGGTGTGTACTACGAGCTGGGAAAACTTGGTCAAGACGGAAAGGGGAAGTGAGGGAAAATAATGTAAATGAAATAATGCTGAAGATGGACCCCAAAGGACACCCCCGGTGGTCCCACGTTGAGAACCACAGCTTTAGCCAACAACATGCAGGTTATCAGCTGTGCGCTGTCCAACAACATGCAGGTTATCAGCTGTGTGCTGTCCAACAACATGCAGGTTATCAGCTGTGCGCTATCCAACAACATGCAGGTTATCAGCTGTGTGCTGTCCAACAACATGCAGGTTATCAGCTGTGCGCTATCCAACAACATGCAGGTTATCAGCTGTGCGCTGTCCAACAACATGCAGGTTATCAGCTGTGTGCTGTCCAACAACATGCAGGTTATCAGCTGTGCGCTATCCAACAACATGCAGGTTATCAGCTGTGCGCTGTCCAACAACATGCAGGTTATCAGCTGTGCGCTATCCAACAACATGCAGGTTATCAGCTGTGCGCTGTCCAACAACATGCAGGTTATCAGCTGTGTGCTATCCAACAACATGCAGGTTATCAGCTGTGCGCTGTCCAACAACATGCAGGTTATCAGCTGTGCGCTGTCCAACAACATGCAGGTTATCAGCTGTGCGCTGTCCAACAACATGCAGGTTATCAGCTGTGCGCTGTCCAACAACATGCAGGTTATCAGCTGTCCAACAACATGCAGGTTATCAGCTGTCCAACAACGCTGTCAATTAGACTGAGGTGCAACCAGGGTATAGAGTACCGCAGGGATGACGTATTTTTTAGGCTTACCCAGAAGTCCCTGCACTTCCTGGTTCTTATGTGTAAAAGTTCATGGGATTTTCGTATGGGAATTTCGGTTAAATGCATGACATTATGGTCTGTGCTTAACAAAAGTTTATGAAACGGCTAATTTTGTGCTCAGCAAGAATGATAATCTTCACAATGAGGACCAATTGGAGGACCACGTTTTAGGCAAACTTCGCATCGCTCCCTCCGCTCCTCCACCCGTCCAGATCGCCTCGCCCCTCCACCGCTACGTGGGCTCAAAAGTCGCTCGTCCCGATCGCGACTCTTCTCGTCCCTGGTGCCACAATGGTGGAATGAGCTCCCCCCTTCGGCCGAATCGCTGCCGATCTTTTGGCGGAGACTTAAAAACTCACCTTTTCAGGCTACACCTGGGCCCTTCTTGAACTAACATCTTTTAATAAAAAATAAAATAAAAATGTATTCCTTCTCAAATTTACTAATGCTGCATGTTACTTATTCCTTCTCAAACTACTTCCTACATGGTGCTACTCTAGTCTATCCGAATATCTTAGCTGTCATTGATTGTGTTGCATAGTTGTTTTCTGTACTGTTGACAAAATGTGATATTGTACTGTATGTCACTTTGGACTAAAGCGTCTGCTAAATGACATAATGTAATGTAATGTAACAGGAGGGGGAATTGGCCAAGTTCAATAGACCCTTCTCACGGGGGCCATTTTGTGTCTAAAAGGCAGAGTAAACACAGGTGCAACCAAACACTAATGAGGGTTTCACTTTCAAACTCCATGATTGGAAGCCATCCTTGAAATAAAGGCTTTTTAATTTCAATGGAGACCTGAGTGCCTTGGGTTTTTTTGTAGGGCCCCCTGCCTACTTTTGTATTTCCCATGATTGGAAGTTGGAAACCCTCATTAGTGTTTTGCTTGCACCTGTGTTTATTCTGCCTTTTCGACACAAAATGGCCCCCGTGAAAAGGGTCTGTTGGGTAGAGAACAGGACAGAGAAATGAAGTGACCACAGTGTAGCGGCAACAGGGTCGCATATACTGTAGCCATCAAGCAGCCTCTGCAGTCACATTTTGGTGGTCACAGATTTCAGTGTAACGGCTATTTGGTGACCCATCAGGTTCATACCTAAACCTAACCAACCTAACCCATCAGGTTCATACCTAAACCTAACCAACCTAACCCATCAGGTCCATACCTAAACCTAACCAACCTAACCCATCAGGTTCATACCTAAACCTAACCAACCTAACCCATCAGGTTCATACCTAAACCTAACCAACCTAACCCATCAGGTTCATACCTAAACCTAACCAACTTAACCCATCAGTTTCATACCTAAACCTAACCAACCTAACCCATCAGGTTCATACCTAAACCTAACCAACTTAACCCATCAGGTTCATACCTAAACCTAACCAACCTAACCCATCAGGTTCATACCTAAACCTAACCCATCAGGTTCATACCTAAACCTAACCAACTTAACCCATCAGGTTCATACCTAAACCTAACCAACCTAACCCATCAGGTTCATACCTAAACATAACCAACCTAACCCATCAGGTTCATACCTAAACCTAACCAACCTAACCCATCAGGTTCATACCTAAACCTAAATAACCTAACCCATCAGGTTCATACCTAAACCTAACCAACCTAACCCATCAGGTCCATACCTAAACCTAACCAACTTAACCCATCAGGTTGATACCTAAACCTTACCAACCTAACCCATCAGGTTCATACCTAAACCTAACCAACCTAACACACTGCAGGTCACAGGATCTGATGGCTCACCAAATACAGAGTAACACATACTATTCTCAAATAGCCTGAAGAATTCACCTGAAGGAGTATTCATTGTTGTTAAAAGCAGCCATATTCCTCATCTTTTTGCCTATCTTTGCATCCACCTCTCTCCATCTACCTGGAAATATCCTAATCCTAACAATATAAATTAGTGGATTTTAACTGAAATTAACATATTTAAAACCCCCATTCAACCGCTTTGTCTCTCCGTCCTCCTGTCATCATGCTATCTTGTCAGGAAAGAGGCTAAATAGGCTACATTTGGGCGAGGGAAAAACTGGCATGGCCATTTTCAAAGGGGTCCCTTGACCTCTCACCTCAAGACCCACGAGTCTCCCCTTTACAGAGAAGATAGCATTTTCATAGCCTAATGTTGGCAGGTAACGTTATTCATTTAGCCTACAGAGAAGATAGCATTTTCATAGCCTAATGTTGGCAGGTAACAGAGAAGATACTCGGCAGTAAGGTGATGGAGGCTCATGCTCACCAGATGAAGTCGGTGCAGTGGCTGCAGAAGGTGGGCTGCTTGAAGAAGCGCGCGATGAACTTGTGGTCCTTCACCTCGTGCACGTTCTTCTGGCGGAGGGCGCCCTGGCGCGCGAAGCCCCGCACGGGGCCGTCCTCACCGTCGCTATTGGCCGCCGAGGAGTCTGCCATTCTCCTGTCGGTCTATCACTCTATCTCCTCTCTGCTTCTCGCTTCTCTTTTCTCCGCTGCTCTCCTCTCCTCTCCTCTCCTCTCTTCGCTGTCTTTGTCTAACGAGCGCGGTTTAGTGCAGGGCGCGAGACAAGTCGTTCCTCGAGCGTTTAAAAAAGACTAGAGAATGAGTAGAGGGTGTCGGTAGTTGACGGGTAGTTTTCGGTTGTTGTTTGTTGTTGTGTTTCGTTGGTTCGGCACGGCAGGTTGTCCTCGCGCTGCTCCCAGCTCGCTTCCTCCTTCTCTTTTGAGCGCACCGACAACCAGAGCGAGAGAGAGAGAGAGAGAGAGAGAGAGAGAGAGGCAGGGTGAGAGAGGCAGAGAGAGAGAGAGAGAGAGAGAGAGGCAGAGAGAGAGAGAGAGAGGAGCTCATTACAGGCATGTGTAGTAGCTCAGCCTACACTTTCCTCTGAGTGACGTTTGATGTAGATAATATCCCGCCTGCGCTGTTTGCTGCTCCAGATTGATTCCTTGCGCATAAACTTCAGAATTTATAATCAACTTCCTAAAATTACGACTCATTACCGCATCCTATAATAAGGATTCCAAGTGTCTGTCTGTCTGTCTGTCTGTCTGTCTGTGAGTGAGTGAGTGAGTGAGTGTGTGTGAGCAGTGTTCTCGGCCACAGCTATGCCAAAATGTTTGCGCATGATCGCGCTGAATCTTTCAGGAAGTGTAAAAGAGCACCCCTGCAGGTGACCTAATGGAGCCAGATTTTTTTAATCAATTAGGTAGCCTAATTAGGTCAAACTAAATGGACAAAAAATGGCTATAATTAGTGGCCGAAATGAGTGAACACAGGTTCAGCACCAGGGAGAGCTCAAATTCGTTAGCTACTGATGGAAGTAGCCTACAGTAGGGGAGCACAAGTGGAGTCAGGTGGAATCAGCCAGGGAAGTGGACTATGAAAACCCCTCTGGGGAGAGAGAGGAGAATCTGCATGCCAACTCTGTGAGTGAGGCCTGACTAAATGGCCAGTCAGACACAGGGACGGCTATTCCACTAGTTCAGTAAAGTTCATGAAAAGATCCTACTTCTCAGCATGCTGTCAAAGGGAAAACATTGACTATTGACCGTAGACTTGCACATGCTTCCCCCTATACATGTGCAGTCGCCAGCCGGTTCTTTACACCTGACAGTGAAGGAGATTCACCGGCAGGACGTAGCGTATGGGCGAATCATGCTATTCCCCCCAGTTCCCCTCCCCCCGGGCAGGCGCCCCGACCAACCAGAGGAGGCATTAGTGCAGCGACCAGGACTCATCATACCCCATCGGCTTCCCACCCGCAGACATGGCCAATTGTGCCGGTAGGAGCATCTGACCAAGCCGGAAGTACCGTGACAAAGGTAAGTGGGCATGACTGTTTTCAAAGTGTTCTGATAGGCTGAAGACTGTGTCAGGTCAACGTTTTTAATTAGATTTATCAGGCCTAGATTATGGAGAAGCGTGCATCTGTCCGTCCATCTGCCTTTGTTTATTTTTATGCCTTGATGTGTCATTTCCCCCCCGTGGTATAGAAAATGGTATATCGAGTATCGATATTTTCCTGGGTATTTTATCGACGTTATAAATTCTAGTCGTACCAACGCTATTTCTACAGAGTGACAGCGATACCCCCAACCGCCCCAGACTGAAAACACACATGGTACAGTAGCAGCAGTCAGCTGACTGAGTGAAAACACACATGGTACAGTAGCAGCAGTCAGCTGACTGAGTGAAAACACACATGGTACAGTAGCAGCAGTCAGCTGACTGAGTGAAAACACACATGGTACAGTAGCAGCAGTCAGCTGACAGTGAGAGAATGACCTCCATGTGATTGATTTGGGAGTGGACATATAACAGTGTCACAGTTTGCCCCGGCCTCATCAATGCAACGGCCATACTGCAGCCTCCCATGGGCAGGGACTCAGACCACCGGACTCAGACCACCAGCTCCCATTTATACAATAAAGATAATGTAGGGTAGTGTAGTATAGAGCAGGGGGTTTCAAAGTCTGAGGCTGTGGGCCTCCCCTCAGACAAAGCTTTGAGACAAAGCCCCCCCCCTTTACTTGCTTACCATACTTTTGCTCAATTCCTGGATGCCTATGGGATCATGATTATATTATTTGATCCCAACAATTATTTGATCTCAACAAATGAAACAAGATAGCTTCAGACTATAAAAACGGTCTGTCTGAAGGCATTCCCCAGTACTGAGCCTCCCCTGAAACTGTTTGGAGCCCCCGGGCGGGGGGGTCCTATTTGAAGACCTCTAATATAGAGTATATGAAGGATTTGTGAAATATGGTCAATGTTCTGTATGTGAAAATGTATCACGTTTGAAAAGCCTGCATTGCAGTTCTTCTCAATGGCTGAGATGGATTTCCTAAAACTCTAACCCTCATTCTCAAAACGCTCAAAAGGACCTATAACCTATAATGTTACCGACATGCATCAAAATACACAACGTCACTCAATCTCTACCCGTCAAGCATAAAAACTGGACAGACTGTGTCGTGTTGCTGTCAATTCAAAAGATTTCCTGGACACAAATTGAGGGGGGAAACATGAAAAAACATGTTTTTTGTATTGTTTATATCTCTAAACGATACATACCCGCATGCATCTTATTCATATGTGTTCATACATCTCCTTACACATCTTTGCACAACACAGCTCAAGGAAGTTCCCCTTTTTAAGCCAGTTCACCTTCATAAAAATCTCCATCTATGGCCATTTTTCATTTGTGCCGTCCGTCTGTTACAGAAATGGCCTTTAAAGGCAAACTAAATGAATTAACATATTCATTGACATACTGCGCGCATCCCCTCTCTCTGCTTTGCCACCACACGGTCACTGCGGTTACCCCTCTCTCACGGCAGGCGACTATTTTGCACCCTGCTCTGCCACAGCTGTCAAACTGTAGTCTACTTTGGTCTCCTCCGTTTCCTGTTCCTGTCAGTGCACCCACCAGTCACTTTGCACTCACGATCGTTCATCTATTCTAAAGGGGGGTTACATCACATCAATTGCAGACATTCATAATTCTATGGAATTATATAATATCATTTCTATTTAGGCTTAGGGTTTTTACATTGTACATTTAATTGACATAGAACACTTTCATCTACACTTTAATTTACATAACACTTTTGCTGAAAATATCTTCCACCCTCCATCACTTCATGAATCATGTTCCGACGGCTTCATCCTTGGCTTCGTCGTTCCTGCTTGCCTCCTCTGTCCCCCTCCAGGATCCAGGAGTCAGATCCTCCGACTCCTCAGTCGCCTTGATGTCTCCAATCTCTGCTCATCCTCCTCTTTTCTCCTCTCCCCCCCCCTCCATTCTGCTCCACCAGCGCCACTTGCAACACCGGTTTAATACTCAAACCTTTCTGCAATACGGGCCAGCATCTGGTCGTCATCATCAAGTATTTCTCCTCTCTCAGTAGACAAAAACATGACGGTGGATGACTGAGAGCTGAGAGCCAGAGTGGAGCCATGCTGCTTATGGGACGTTTTGAGAGCGCTTCATAAATCTCACTGATTGATCAGAGCAGGAGCATTTCCTGCGTCCCCCGCATCCAGTGGTGGAAATGGCGTTCAACGTTTGGGAACAAGGTTCCCAGAGCGATCATTGCGTGGGAACGCTGTGGGAAGGCTCTTCGCCTCTTCCTCAGGGTCCAAGTTTTGTTTCCTTAAAAAGAAAATCTCTTATGGGGGGCACGGTGGCGCAGTGGTAAGCGCTGTCGCCTCACAGCTACAGTAGAAGGTCCTGGGTTTCGATTCCCACCTGGGACGCTGTGAGCGCTGAAGGAGTGCGTGCCCGTCCGCATGTCCTCGAGTGCCCGCCGCCCGGGAGGGGTCGTCAAAAAGGGCCTTTCTGTGTGGAGTTTGCATGTTCTCCCCGTGCCCCCCTGCGGGTTTCCTTCATATAGGGAACCCCTCACCAAAACATGCAATATCCTGGTCGCTGAAGTGCTGCCTCCTCTGGTCGTTCATGAGTGAGGGGGTACTATTGGCATGGCAAAACAGCTCAAGGGGAACATAAGACAAAAAAGGTTGGGAACCACTGGCCTTACACCACAGATATACCATTCAAAATAGTTGTCCAAGTGTAGATGAGGATAAAAACCCACCTATCTTGTCTCCATGCTTTGTATCTCTCTTCCTACTCTTTTCCTCGTTATCTCTCTCATGATTAAAGTCCTAAATTCCCACATCGCCCTGCTGTAAATTACCCACGTTTAATACATTTGTGAAAGATCTGGTGCAAAAGAAAAGGTGAGAGGAGGTAGGAAGGAGAGGGTGGTAGCAAAGGCAAGCATGAACGGATGGAGGAGAGTTTCAAGCAGAAGAGTTGAATTTAAAAAGAGGAAGGGTGGATGAGAAGAAGTAACATAAACGAGATTGTTAGAAAATGAGTTGTGTCACTTTGGGGCCTCTTCTCCTTCCTCTATCTGCTTCTCATCATCCTCAGGATATTATGACACACACTGCCTGCCTGTGTGCACAGATAGCACATGGACACACACACACGCACACACACACACACACACACACACACACAAACACACGCACACACACACACACACACACACACACACACACACACACTCT